>NC_077229.1:465338118-465615618 GCF_027887165.1 Monodelphis domestica | reverse complement strand
CAATAGTATGTATTGGTTCCAAGGCAGAAGAGTGGTAAGGGTTAAGCAATGGGGGTCAAGTGACTTGCCCAGGGTCACACAGCTGGGAAGTGACCAAAGCCAAATTTGAACCCAGGACCTTCTGTCTCTAGGCCTGGCTATCAATCCACCCAGCCACCTAGCTGCTCCCTCTTTTATACACTTTGGTCATATGAAGTAACTTGCTTGCCTATTGGTAAATTATCAATAATATATATTAAGAATTCTTGATGTTTATATCCTACCTGAGAAAAATTTGGGTTCCTCCTTCTGCAAAATCATACATGGTTGCACAATATTGGCTAGCAATAAAACTCCTACTGCCTTTATATTTAAGGCTTAAGAATCCCCAGTTCTTTCTACTCCTGGAAAATTTGGGAATTTTGTGTTCTCTCTCTGAACCTGGTTCTATGCCAGGCAAGGTCTATGAATTCCCCAGTATGGGGAATGATTCTGCCAACAGTCCCACATCCCTTTCCCAGGACTCCAAGCCCCTACCTACAGATGGCGGCCTTGGCAGGATTTATTTGTGCTTAGGACTTCTCTCCCCTGATGAAGAAGACAGGTGAGATTATTTTTGACTATAGAATAGACAAAGTTATTTTGTTAAAGAAAGCCAACTTCTTAGGAATCTGGATTCTCATGATTTTCATTGGGAATCGCTCTTAATCCAAAAGCCATTTTATAGATATAAACAGAGTCCAAAAGTGAACCTTCTTTTTTTAGATGCCCAAAATCTCCCAGGCTCTTCAAGTCAATCTTAGAAAAACATGTCTTGCATTTGTAAATGAGTCTATTCAGATGTTTTACCAAATGAAATTCAGTAACAATAATATATAAATGCATGATGAGTTGTGTAAGACAATGTTAGTGGAAATTCAGAAAAGGAGGGGAAGGGAAGGGAAGAAAAGGGAAAGGAAGGAAAGGAAGGGGAAGGGAGAAGAGGGACGGGAACAGAAGAGAAAAGGGACAAGCACTTATATAGAACTTACTATGAGCCAGGCACTATGCTAAGTAATATTTTCACAAATATTCTCTCTTTTGACTCTTACAACAACCCTATAAAGCAGATCTTATTTGTATCCCCATTTTACAGTTGAGGAAACTGAGTCAAATGGATTTTAACTTACTTTTCCTAGGGTTACGAAGATAGTAAGTATCTGAGAGTAGCTTTGGACTCTCTTCTTGACTCTAGGTCTAGTACTTTATTTACTGTGCCACCATCTGCCCTCTACCAAAGAGAGAGCTGGACTAGTTAAGGAGAATTTAGTGAGTAGGGTGGGGCCCCCCTTAAAAGCCAAGAAGAGTTGAGATTTCATTTAATCTTAAGCAGATTTTCTAAAGTATATAAACCTGACTCTGACCAGATCCTGAAGTAAAGTAGATATGGTTCTGATTCTTGAACATCACTTTACTCCTAAAGATATTGGTCCTGAGGTAGAAGAAAGACCAACTTAACATTATATAAAGAGAAACCAGGTAGCCCTTTAGAGCAGAATGGATCTATCCCCAAATTTTCAGAGCTCCAGTAGATAGTTTTCTGAAACTGTCGTTGTATTAGGATTGATTTGTTTAAAAGGTGTTTTCATAATAATGTAAAATAAGAATATGAAATAATTGCTTTCCTTATCATGATTATTCACAGCATCAAAGAAACCTCTGCATACAAAAGAAGCACATTTACAATAGAAGTACAGCATACAGTAACCAAAAATTTTTTCTCTAACCTTTCATAGTGAAGCACAAATTATGGAGGGACTAGATAATTATTGATTTTAAAATTTTTATTGGTAACCGAAAACTGAAAGAATGCACGGATCTTCCAAAACACAGCAACCCAAAATTTGGAATTGTTCTCTCCCAGAATTTCAATTAATCAATAAGTATTCATTAGGGGCCCACCACTGCTGAAACAACTGAAGAAAGTGATACCAAATCTTGAAAAAAAAACTAAGAATTCTACATAAGAAAGGAGTACAGGGAGACTAAGGGGATTGCCAATAGGAAGGCAGCTCTATGAGAAACAGAATATGGCATAAGAAAGCCATTTGTGTAGACTGAAGAATGCATAGAGAGATGAAATGTTTATAGGCTGGAGCCAGGTTGTAGAGGTTGTGAAGGGCTTTAAATACTAAATGAAGGAGTTCATCTTTGCTCTTATTGGAAATAGGGAGCCACTGAAGTTTCATGAGTTGGGAGGTCAACTGGTCTGACCTACACTTTGGGAAAATTATTTTGCTATTGGAGAGAGGTGAGATTTGTTAGAAAATGAATTTGGCTATAGACACATTCATGGAATTTCTAATTTTTTGTGGTCACTCCCTTGAACATATTACTATGTCATGCTCCTCTTCTCCTTGTCTTCCAATGGCTACTTCCTTTTGTTTAGAAAAGTAAAAAGTGCTAAACTAGAAGTTAAGAGGTAAGTAGATGGCACAGTGGCTTAGAACACTGAAATAGTGGTTTGTATGATCATTGACAAATCACTTAACCTCTGATTGCCTCAGTTTCTTCAATTATAAATTGGAGATAATAATAGCACCTGCCTTATAGGATTGTCATTAGCATAAAATAAATAATAATTGTAAAGCCCTAAGGGCACTTAGGAGGCTCAGTGGATTGAGAGTCAGGACTAGAGACTGGAGGTCCTGGGTTCAAATATGGCCTCAGACACTTCCTAGCTGTGTGACCCTGAGCAAGTCACTTAACCTCCATTGCCTAGCCCTTACCACTCTGCCTTCACAAAACCAATACATACTATTGATTCTAAGACAGAAGGGAAGGCTTTTAAAAATAATGATATAATTGTAGAATACTTTGGAAACCATAAAGCACTATCCTGGTTTTGAAGCTATGAGAGTCTGGGTAAATGATTTAGTTTCAGTTTTCTAATCTATAAAATACAGGTGATGATACTTACAAAATGGACTTCTCCCTCATTAAAAGGAAAGTTGTTTTTACTTAAAATATCATATAAGTGTAAGATATTTATTCATTTGGTCCATCAGAAATTAAACAAAAAATATAGCCAATTAAAAGCCACTAAGAGATAAGAAGCTACCTATCTCCAGAGTCAAAAGGCTGTAGGCATATTTCTTAGAAAAAATATAGAGTCAAAGGTCTTAGTTTAATTAAGTATAAAACATCAGAGAAGAAAAGGGAAGACAGACAAGAGTAGATTCTTCCAAGAAATCCCAGAGAGATCACATTGCAAGAGGGAAGAACAGAGGGATCATTTGACTTTAAAACTAGATCTCACAGAATAACAAAACTGGAAACCAAAAATTCAGCAGAATGAACTATTTGGTTTGCATAGGAGTGGAACTAATGAATATAAAATTGACAGTTTGGGTATTCAGTAAATCTGTGCTCTTTTTCTCTGGTGTAATGGGGGATCTAAGCTTAAATATGAATTAATATACTAATATTACTAATATATTTTCATTCTTATTTTACAGATCAGAAATAACAATGGTAGAGAAACAGAGGCATTTCTCTTCTCTCCCAGATTTGTAGCAGAGTAGGCAGGGAAAGATGTATTATGTATTAAGGTGGCAGTGGAGCAGCATTAATTAGAACTTCACTGAGTAGACCATATGCTATTCTCTGTCTATCCAACACAGGAAACAGCCCAACTTTCAGAGATGTTCCCTCCCCGGGCAATGAACTCTGGATCTCCAACCTTCTCTTTTCAAATTTACTTGTCATGTATATCATTTTTCTGTAAAATGTTTAATGTGTTATTTTAACTAAGCTGATTTGAATTTTAATGGATCACAAACCTTTAATAACCAAGGAAAATGAAACTGTAATGATGCACTAGGAATAGGTTAAATTTTTGCTCAAGATTGCAGTGTAGGGCTACTTAGTACAACATACATTTAGCCTTCCTATAACTAAGTTCTGAAAGACGATTCATAGTTAGAGTGCCTTACACATTGCCTGATACTTATCAGGCAATTTGTTGAATTACCAAAATCTCCTAATTATTCTTTCTGCCATTCAGTAAAGGGAAATACCTTTATAATGCTTGTGCTGAGGAATAGGTTAGACACCTGCCTTATAATCCAACTCATTTATTAAGTGTTTACAATGTGCCAGGCACCAGACAAAAATCAAAACACTCCGTACTCTAAAAAAAGCTTCCAGCTATTGTGACCCTGGGCAAGTCACTTAACCTCCATTGCCTAGTCTTTACCACTCTTCTGCCTTAGAACAAAATCCAATGTTGATTCTAAGATGGAAGGTAAGGGTTTAAAAAAAATTTTTTTAAGTTTCCATTCCATTAGACAGAAATAAGGGACAGCTATGTAGCGCAGTGGTTAGAGTACCAAGCCCGGAGTCAGGAGGACTTGGATTCAAGTCTTGCCTCAGACATTTCCAGGGTCACAGCTACATGTGACCCTGGGCAAGTCACTTATGTCCAATTGCCTAGCCTGTGACATTATTCTGTCTTAGAATTCATATGAAAACAAAAGGTAAGGGAGAAAAAGGAGGAGGAGGAAGAGGAGGAGGGAGAGGGAGAGGGAGAGAGCCACGGATACTTCTTAAATGGAGGGGTGACATGGTCAAATATTTAGGAATATTACTTTGTTGTTATTGGATAAAATTGGAGAAAAAAGATAAGGGAGTCAGGGAAATGAATTAGAAGGCAATTATAATGGTTCATGCAAGAAGTGAGGAGAGACTGAAATGGGATGGTAGCTGAATAAGTAAAGAGAAGTAAGATAGACACAGGATATTATTACAAAGGAAGATTCAACAAGATTTGGCAACTGATTGGCTATAGATAAGGAATGAGATGAAGATTTGAGGAGAGACCCAAGGTATTAATGTGGATGACTAGAAGGGGAATGATGCCATCCACAGAACTTTGGAAGTTCAACCGTGTTATAGCTGACTTATTGTGTGGAATTGCTCATCCAATCATTTATTCCTCCCACAATGACTTACTGTATGTACAGGACTTAATCTGACCGGTGATATATTGAGCCTTGAGAGGCAACATAATAGAGTAGGTGCAGAACTGACTTTGGAGCCAGAGATGTTTGGATTCAAGTTCTTCCTCAAACACAAGCTGCTTATATGAGTCTCTCAATGCCCAGTGACTCACTGAGACTATAAGTTATAAAGTGCCAGTTTACAATGGTTAAAATAAAATCCCTTACAAAAACAAAATCCTCTTTCAGAAAAAAAATCCAACTTTAGCTATATTGAGTTGTAGTCTTTGTTTCTTTGTGACATCTTGAATGCTTTTATTCTGAAATAAAAATACAATCTAACCTTAAATGTGTCATGCAAAATGTTGTTAACAGCAACCTTGTAGCAATTAATCTTCCCTATATAACAACAGAGATGATAATCCATACGCCGAGGTATACCCATGCCTTTGGGTTCCCGGAATTATTTTATGCTGCACATAATGCCTTCCTTTTACAAATATGTGAACAAGCATCCAGTGCCTGGCAGAAGTACAGATGTAATGTCAACTTAGTAAACCCATTTTAAACACACAATTAGGAAATGTAAAATTAGACAGTGGCACTCATATTGTGCATAGGGTATTGTTTAAATTTTTCTCCAAGGAAAATAGGAAGCCTCATTTATTTCTTGCCTGGAAACAAAAAAAAAAACATCATAGAAAGTAATTCATGTGAAACCTTGGACTAAATGTATTAGTCAGCAAAATCTACACAAAGTCATCAACACCAATTACTGAAATTGGAATGCATACTGTCTTGCAAGCTAAACAACCTGCATAGGTCAGTGGTTCTGGGATGGCACTCATTTCTCAGCTATTGACAGTGAATTGTTTGCCACAAGCCCCAGAGCCCTTGGTTCTGTTGAGTGAACCTAGTTCAGATGACCTGGGAAATACCCTCTGAAAAATTCTTCCCTAAATGTAATTTCTCTTTCTCTTTCCTAAGCTAAAAACAAAACACTAAAACTCCTTGCATCATTTAAAACTCTTTTTTCTGATTTTAGTGCTTATTATACTCTGTAAAAACTTGAAAGTGGGATTTCCTGAAAACTTGCTACTTATAAAGAAGGACGTTGGCAATGTGATCTGAATCATCTTAAAGCAGCCTTGTAAATACCTCTGACATTATACCAGCCCACAATCACTTACTCTCAATCCACTGTCGTCTCTGAAGCTTGCACTCAGAAAATAAAATCCAAACTCAGCATTCTCAGCTCCACTTGCCCAGCTGAAATTGCCACTCCCCCCAGGCAATTAGGCAAATAGTTATTTGCAAAATTGCTCTAAACAATATAATTTAGCATTTTCATTTGTAGTTTGCTTGTCTGTCTAAAAAAAACCCTAAAAATTCATGTTCTCTTCACTTGGAGCCTTTTATAACACAATGGAAACAACTCTTCTCTCATTTCATTAGCAACACATGACAAGAAATAATTGGTAATTGTGCTTGAATACTTCTCTGGTGCATTGCCTAATGTTAGAATATCCGATTTTATTATTTTTAAGCCAAAATCCAAGAATTAAGATAAACAATGACTATTATTTCTTATATTTATTGCAAGTTTCCCAAGTTTCCAGTCTGTAACTCCTGCTACTTTTGCTGACATTAACAATCCTATGGAGGTTTTTCTAATGCATTTATTTTTATCGTCCCTAATTTTCTGAAATAACATTCTCTTTGGATTTTTTTTGGTTTAATTTTATTTTTTCAATTAATGAAAATCTATTTTATTTCCTTCCCACATCCCCTCTCCAAACTGAAGGAAAAAAAGGAAAAATACCCCCCAACCTTGTTTTTTAAAAAATATGCAGTAATACAAAACAAATTCCTACATTGACTGGATCTAAAAAATGCCCATCTCATTCTGCATTCTAAGTTCATCAGCTCTCGGTGAGGAAGTGGGTAGAATGTTTCATTGGTCTTTTAGAACCATCAGAATTCTTGAGTTATTTGTTCGGTTATTTGTCTTAACAATGTTATTGATAGTATAAAATTATTCTTCTGGTTCTGCTCACTTCATTTTGCACCAATTCATACAAGTCTTCCCAAATGCCTCCAAAAGTTCTCCCTTTACCATTTCTTATGGAATGATAGTATTCCATTATGAATATGCCATAATTTGTTCAACCATTCCTTAATTGATTGGCAACTTTTTCATTTCCATTTCTTTGCTATAACAAAATGAGCTACCATCAATAGTTTTGGATATACTGGTCCTTTCCATCTTTCTTTGATGTCTTTGGAGTAATGAAATAATGCTTCTTTAGTGTGACCAAGGCCAAGGCATATAGACCGAGCTGAAGGCTGTACCCATGAGACATGTAATGAAGAAGATTATAACTTTATTTATTGATCCAAATAGAGAGGCAATTTTGCAGCTAGAGAGTCAGGTTCAAGTCAGGAAAACATGGGCTCACATCTTGCCTCTCAGAAATACTCTGACTTAGTATCAGTGATCCAGGCAATAAGTTGCAGATGGAAGCTCATCTGGATTGGCAGAAGACATCATTCCTGGAGTATCCCACATCTATCTATATCCCAGGATGGAAATCTCAAGGACAAAAAATAACAAATGGTAAAAATATATGCTGCACCCCCAAGATAAGATCCCTTTAGAAAGGAAAAATGTCAAGAAGCTTGTTTTGGCTGAAAAGAAAGCTAACACAGATGGGTGGCTCTCTTTTGCCTCCTCCGCCCTGTTCTGTTACTAATGTATCCCGTCACTCAGTGTCAAATCTTAGAAAAACTATATTTTGTTGGACCCAATGACCCTGCTACTCTCCTCCAACCATCATTATAGTTCATGACATAGAACCCCCCCAAATTCTGCCCTCCCCCTCCCCTTGATCATCTATTTAAAAGTGAGAATGGAGCCTGAACAGGGTGAAAAATTCTGCAGGAATGGGAACTCTCAGGAATCCCCACCTTTCCACTAAAGAATCTGTAGCAAGATTTTTCAGGGAAAATCTTGTCTCCACAGAACCCAAAGAAGAATGCAGATAATTTGTTAGAACAGAAGGAATCTGCTTCAGTATCTTAAGCATCAGAGGATTTGGGTTCAAATCTAACCTCTCAGATCCATTTCCTGTGTTTGGTAAGTTTCTTAACATCCCTGAATTTGAGTTTCTTGGTCTGTAAAATGAGGGGTGGAGGTGGGCTATATGAATTCTGAGTCATCTTTACAGATTTCTATAGCTATACTCCTTATTTTGTAGCTCCAGCCTCTGGAACTTCTGAGACAGACTCTTCCAGTATATCTATACACCACTGAGGAAACTTATAGAACCACAAGGAGAAACCATAAGGTTTAGCTATATATTGCAAACCTTTATGCACTATGCTTTAAATAGTTCATTTGCCCTCATCTTGGAGATCTCAAATGTCCTCATCTTGTTTTCCTACACTACCCCCATCATGAGCATATTTATTAAGCAGTTTTATATGTGAATGTACTTTTGTCTTCTCTGACTTCTAGCATCTTGCAAGAGACTATTCCCTGATTTCCTCTAAATTCAATTTGATTTCTTTAAAGGTCCCTGACATGTGCTAATTAGCATGACCATCCTAAAGGTAGCGGTAAATCAGACTGCTACTAATCTAGCTCTCTCAGTCTATTACTTTGAAATGCCCTGGGATGCACCAGGGTATTGAGGAATATCACCCCCTGAAAACAAGATTTATCACCCCTGTCAAATACCATTCACACTGATGAATTCTGACATTCACCTCCATATAAGTCAGGATCCACTTATTATTTAATTAGCCAATTTTATGTTAACTTTTGCCATTCAATTTGACAACACAACTGCTCCTCTCTCTCTCTTACAACCTAGCCTGACAAGAATTAAATAGGAATCCCAGTTCTCAAATCCAGTCTTCAGAGTAGGATATCCTTTTGTCTGGGGCTAAGCATGCATCTATGTAGCCATGGACATCTGTCAAGAATTAGGTGACCACTTGTGGAGGCTGTTATAAAAGGCATGGGGGCATGTGACTGAGGAAGGACGAGATGGTCTCAAAGGTCTGTTCCAGTTCTAGGATTCCATAAGTCTAGAAAATAATACCTGAAGTAGCACCATAAGATTTCAGAATATTTTGAAAGAGCAAGTTTATGTTAATAACCAAAAGTTTTAGGATCAATAAATGCTCATAGTGGGGGCATCTATGCTATCACCACACACTTGAATCTCTGTCTTGGGCTACATGTAAGTAACCTTTGAATGCTCAAGGCTGCATCTGTCTTCCCCAAGAACGTTATTCCTCAGAGGAGACTCAGATGATACTGCAGAAGGCATAGAAACACAACTGTTCAATAGAATATTTATAAGATGAACACATTTCCCAACTCAGATTAAAATTCAATAACAAAAATGACTATTCCAACCCCTCCTCCACCCCAAGATATGTGAGCAACACTTAATGAAAAACACTAAACAGCCACTTAGGCTAGAACATTTTCAATTCTACTCCACAGTGAAGATTCCAATTATATTCAAGATTAGAGCTCTCACTGGCTTTTTTTTTCCTAACCAAAAAATTCTTGAATTCAATATTTACAATGGCTTAACACTTGCAGAGCAAAGTCTACAATTTATCTTTCTCCAAGGTCCCTTGGTTTGTACTGTCATAGAGTTTGTGGTAATGGGTTGAATATTTTATTGCATTTCCTTTATTTGAATTTGACCTAGCTACCTCCAGAAAGCCTACATCTTTGAAGAAATATTAAACTTGAATTATAAACTGATGTCAAAAGGCAAAGTATATTTAATCAGTCAATCAACAATAACTTAGTAAGCTCTTACTAGTAGCAGCTCGTATTACGGTGGTAATAGCACTGGAATACTCTAGAATCAGAAAGACCTGAGTTCAAACCTAGCCTCAGACACTTACTATGTGAACCTGAGAAAATCACTTAACCTCTGTTTGCTTCAATTTCCTCATCTGTAAAACTGAGATAATAATAGCTAGAAGAGTTGTTGTAAGGATAAAATGAGATAACATCTATAAATTCTTGTCATATAGTAGGCACTAATAAATCCCCTCATCTTTTTACTATACAACAGGTTCTGTGCTAAGCCCTGAAGACACAAATAAAGGCAAAAACACCATCCTTGCCCTCAAGAACCTTGAGAAGAGAAGAAGACAAGATAAGACAAGACAAAAGAAGACAAGAGAAGACAAGAGAAGAAGAGACCTAGGTACTAGTGATAATGGTGGGGAGAAGACTGGGAAACGCATACTGTAGAAAGTGGGATTTAAGCTGAGACTTAAAGGAATCTGGGAAAACCAAGAAAGACACATGAGAAGGGAGAACATTACAGGCATTGGGGATAGCCAGTACAGAAGCAAAAAGGAAGATGGAGTTAACGTTCAAGGAACAAGTTGGCCAGTATAGCTTGATCATAAAGACTGAATATGAGGTAAAGTACAAGACTGGAAATATTGAAAATAGGCCAGGTTTTACTCTACTCTGCCTCATGATGCAGCTTTCCTAACATTTTTTCCAATTCTGTTTTTGCACAACTTTAGTAAAATATTGCATAAACTGTTAATCACAGTTCTCTCCACCTATATAATTATCCCCAATTATAAACACGAATTCAGAAGAATCATCAATGGAATAATAAACATTTAAATTCCACTATAATAGTTCCTCTACCCAGGGTTGTCAGATTCTAGTTGAGTATCAGAAGTCCATCAGCCCTTCCTAAAATGAATGGCCAATAATATTTCATTTCATTACAGGTACTAGATCAGTTTATGGGAAACATTTCTTTGCATCTCTAGCACGGTACCTTACATTTAGTTGGTGCTTAATAAAAGCTTATTGACTTAGTACTGAACTTGCAAAAGCTGTTAAATTTGTTACCTGGTAAACTGTTTCCATAAGAGGATGCTTGTCTGGGGTTTACCTGAAATATCCACATGACAGCCTAACTCCTACTCAAAAAAACCCCACCAAACTTTGATGCCCATTGTAGTGAAAAGGTGCCTTTGTAGTTACTGAATTTTATGCCAGCAGAGAAAAAATCTAGGAGGTTAGACCATGCTAGAAAAACTCTGAGCATATTCTGTGCAAAATATTATGTCTACTTTCCAAGGACCAAGCTAGCTAAACAGAGTCATCTGTGTTATGTAGATGGGTCATTGCATGAATGCTTTGACTATGGTAAACCATGAAAAAAGAAATAAAAATATCCCTGGAAAAAAGATGGAAAGAAGTGAAGTAGAAAATATTGAGACAAATATATAAACAATACAAATAATAACATAACAATATAACATGTAAACAACAATTTAATATAATAATATAAAAAATAACGTTCTTATCAGGACTCTAAATGTGAGATCTTTGCTCAATGCCACACGTTGACATATATTTAATTGAAAGGTAGCTCTCAGGTTTTTCTCAGAAAGGACAATGAAGGAGTTGGTGGAATAGGTTTATTGTGCATAGAAAGCAACAAAGAAGGATCACTGTAGGAGAATATTTGATCATCTGAAATCAGAAGTTCATGATGAGTAAAGGCAAAATGAACAAACAAAAAACTGGAGAAAATTATACCATATGAACCAAGATCCATTACAAAAGCTGAGGAGAAAGAGATTCTCTGAAGAATTCTCTATGACTCTGATTTCAATCAACAAATGCATTAACCCTTAATGATTGAAACAAAACTCAAAATATTAACAACTCTTGAGTCCTTTGGTCAGAGCAACCCTACAGCAGGAGGGTTTTTCTGCAACCATGACAATGATCACCAAAAGAAGGAAGATCCTCAACCCAGAGCTGGCTGGCCAGCACTCCTTGGAGTTGTCCTAGCCTGTTAGTGCTGCCATTGGGTATCTCAGCTCCAGAAGGGGGAAGAAACAGTACCCAAGACTGTGCTTGGACCTGGCTGGAGGCAAGGGAATGGAATAGGAACAGCTGCCAGACTTGAACCCAACACAAGGAAAGTAACAACTTTTTCAGCCCATCAGGACTTGGTCCTAGCTAAGGGACAACCACAAGGCTCATGTCGTAATGGAGTAGGCATTCTTAAAGATCCCAAAGACAGAGGAGTGAATAGTAGTATGGATATAAGCTAGATGGGCAAAATTAAGGGCAGTGCTGTAGTCAGAGCAATCCCAGCCCTTTGCTTATTGCCATCTGGAGCTAATAGGCGACTTCTACCCTGCTACCAGTCAAACACCCAATAGTCAACCCTATAACCATCTACTTAAAGACGAAAAGGACAAAATTGTTGGCATGTGGCTTATTTTCTAATAACAAAGGGAATGGAGAATTGTCTCTGCATAACTTCATGATCATTTTGAAATAAGGAGGCAACCCCTCAGCAGAGGTCTAGGATAATCCAAATATTTGGTATCCTTCCCACCACCAACACATGCATACATCCATACATCCAGCCTCTAAAAAGGCAGAGATCCTACTAGTGGACTGGAAAATACTAAATAGCTGTTGATACAGAGTGATTATTACTAATGATGCTGGCACTTGGACAGGCTACATGCTAGAAGGTAATGATCTTTTTGTTATATAACTTCCGGTGACCCTGGTCTGTGATAATAATCAGTGATTGTGCCAGATATGTCTTCTGTGCTATGGCTATTATATTCATTGCATTGCTCCCACTCATTATCACTGCTTTACATTGGGAGATCCATTATGAACTGATTCCTACACCTCCACACACATAGACAAATCATTAAGATGTGGGATGAAGTCCTTCTGAAGGGGAGAGTCAAAATTTGGAATTGCTGCTCTTCATTCTCTATGTTTAGTCACTACTTCTTGGGGCCATTATATTTGTCCTTTACACTGTCTTTTTTGTCTTTCTTTTCTTTATACTGTTATTTCTCTAGTTCTGCCTTTAATGAGTAATAATGATTCAATAATGATCCAAAGACCATTTTAAGTCCAGAAGACTTTTCTGATCTTGCCACCAAGGGATGGGATGTGGAAGGAACAATATCTACTAAGGTTCCTGCCAGAAGGCTGTTAGTTTTTCCCTAAAAGAAGACACAAGCCATTCTCAAGCCTTAATTGACCCATAGGACTAAGACTAAAACTATGTAAATATCCTTCCTGTTGCTGAAATCCAAGAGCCCAGTGAAAGAGGAATCAAATGTTTCTCAGGTTAGATATATACACACTTCTGACAAGATAAGACACCATGACAAATGTGGAGACAAAGGAGATGCTCACAATTGAATCAATGCTCTTATTCTTGCTGAATATACTTTCTTTTTTATAATTTTTTTAACAAATTAAAATTTTAATTACATGTAGAAATCATATTTGGTTATTATTTTCTGGCATTTTGCTATTCAGATTCTCTCCTTCCCTTGCTTCTCCCACCCCTAACCCTGAGGCAGAAAATGGTCTGATATAGGTAACACTAGTACTTTCATGCAATATGTATTTGCCATATCCTGACTGAAGACACATATCACATATACAATAAAAAAAAACTCATGAAAGAAATAAAGTAATCTGTGATCAGATTCCAACAGTTCCTTCTTTGACTATGGATAACTTTTTTGTCCTGAGTCTCTTAGGGTTATCTTGGAACCTTGTTTTTGTTGATAATAGTTTATACCTTCATTATTAACTATTGTATATTTCTGTTACTGTATACACTGGTCTCCTGGTTCTGCCCACTCCACTTTGCATCAGTACATATAAAAGTTTCTTGATTTTGCTGAACCCATTCAGTTCATCATTTCTTATGGCATAATAGTTTTCTATTACAACTACATACTACCACTTGTTGTCATTCACACTTGATGAACAACACCTCAATTTCCAATTCTTGGTTACCATAAAAAGAGCCTGCAATAAATATTTTTGTACAAATAGGTCCTTTCCCCCTCCCTTTTAAACAAAATCTCTTTGGGATACAGACCTAGTAGTGGTATTATTGGATCAAAGAGTATGCACAGTTTTAGAGCCTATTGGGTATAATAACACCATAATTTTTTAAAAGTCTATATCATCACCAATGTTTCTTCCTTTATTCCAGGCATAGAGGCTGAAGTGGTCCTTCTTGGCAAGGCTAATCCTACACTGTATATATTTAATATGACTCATTGCCAATCAATTACATTCTCTCATTATTGCTTTCTTGCTCTCTCTCTCACCTCTCATCTTCACTCTCTTCCAGGCTAATGTCCCTATGATCATTGCCGAAAAGCATGCAATCCATTCTTACAAATCTATTCGTTGGCCCTGCCATCTCTTTAAACTATCTTCCTCTCTCTAGTCCCTTTTACTGCTAAACATTTGTAAAGAATACTCTCCATTATGATTAACTCATCTTCTTTATATGCTAGGTACAGTCCATAGAGTTCTCGTGCCTGCAATCAGGAAGACTCAAGTTCAAATCAAGTTTCAGACATTTACTAACTATGTGACCCTGGACAAGTCATGTTACTCTGCTGTTCTCATTTTCCTCATATGTCAAATGAGCTGGAGAAAGAAATGTCCAAACATTCCAGCCTCTTTGTCAAGAAAACCCCAAATAAAAGAACAAAAAGGTGACTGAACAACAAATTACACATCTTTCATACTCACCACAAAAGAGAGAATTTGATCATAATTATAAATTTGGAATGGAAATTGACCTTAGAAATCACTTAGTCGGTTCCCAAAGGGCTTTAAAAGACTGCCTTTTGATCCGGCCATAACACTGCTGGGTTTATACCCCAAAGAGATAATAAGGAAAAAGACCTATACAAAAATATTTATAGCCTCACTCTTTGGAGTGGCAAAAAAAAAATTGGAAAATGAGGGGATGTCCTTTGATTGGGGAATGACTGAACAAATTGTGGTACCTGTTGGTGATGGGATACTATTGTGCTCAAAGAAATAATGAACTGGAGGGATTCCATGTGAACTGGAATGACCTCCAAGAATTGAAAGGAGATGAACCAGGAGAACATTGTACATAGAGATGGATACACTGTGGCACAATTGAACCTAATGGACTTATCTACTATCAGGAATGCAATGATCCAGATCAATTCTGAGGCACTTATGAGGAAGAACTCTATCCACATCCAGAGAAAGAACTGTGGGAATAAAAACAGAAGAAAAAAACTGCTTGATCATATGGGTCAATGAGAGATAGGATTGGGGATATGAACTCTAAACAATCACCCTAATGCAAATATTAATAACATGGAAATAGATCTTGATCAATGACACATGTAAAACCCAGTGGAATTGTTCATTGACTATGGGGGAGGAGGGAGAGAAGAGGGAAAGAACATGAATTATGTAACCATGGGAAAATATTCTAAATTAATTAAATAAAAATTTTCAAATAAAAAAATAAATTTGAGAAATTTAAAAAAAAAATAAAAGAAATCACCTAGTCAAACATCTCCATTTTACAGATAAGAAGGCTAAGGTCTAAAACCCTCAAGTGACTTGCGCAAGGTGACAGGTTGAAGGGTCAGGGTTCAAATTCTAGTCCTTTGATTCCATATGCAGTGTTATTCCCATAAGTTTACACTGTCTCCCCAACTCTCCCTTCTCTCTCTTGTCTTCCTCGGTCTTTCCCTTTTGACCATTCTCCACTCTACACCTCAGCTTAAAATCATAATTAGGCTTCATTTCACTTCAAAAACCTTCCCTTGACTCTACCATCTTGACTAACTCCCTTTCCTCACTTTCTCTATTAAACTAGAAAGAGTTGCTGCTTTCTTTTCAGAAGCCACTCCCTCCTCAGGTCTATCTTCTGGTCACACTCCACTGAGACTGTTCTCTTTCAGGCATCAGGAATCTTTCCATTCTTGACTCTCACCTTTTCTAGATTTTCAATCCCTTTCACTTTTCTGCAGGATTGAGCACTGTTGACTTCTTCCCAGATTTTCTCTCCTCCACTGGTTTCAGTGTCACTGCTCTCCTTTCTCTTACTACCTGCTTTTCCTTGGTGTCCTTTGCTCTTTCCTTTTCCCCTTTCCACCCACTCACTGTGGGTATCTGCTGTTGAATGCAGCTGCTGACTATTAAGGGATCTGGTTCTTTCCAGAGCCCCAGCTGCTCCAGGCTCCCTAGTCTCTGGCTATTGCTGCCCCTCCTGGGATCACCAGCCGCCTCTATGGACTTTGGGTTGTTATGTGAAATAACTTAAGTAATAGCTTCTCCAGGCTATGGCTCTCCATGAGCCTATTTAGCTCTGCTTCTCCCACCCCTCACCTCCCCAATACGGTGTGACAACCCCAGATTTCAATCTTCTCTCTTTGATTAAAGACCCTTTATTATTGCTCCTTTGGTAATATTTTAAATTTAATTTGAAACTCCCAAGGATCTCTACTAGGATACAGACACCCAAGTTCCCAAAGGTTAAGTGATCCATAGCATCACGAAATTTAAAACTAACGGACTTCAGATGATGAAATGAAGATGATGAAATATGTTTATTGTAAAAATTGTGTAGTATATATATATCTTATTATATATGTATATGTAAACAAAATTATGAGCTAAAGTGCTTATTATATGCCAGGTACTGTGCTAGAATCTTAAAATTATCATCTTCTTTGATCTTCACATCAACCCTGAGGAGACAGGTGCTATTATCATCTGTATTTGACAGTTAAAGAAAATAAAATAGAGGTTAAATTATTTGCCCAAGGTCACAGAGCTCATGAAGTCAAATTTGAACCCAGGTCTTTCTGCTGCAAGTACAATGCTTTTCTACCCACTGAGCCACTTAGCTGTTCAGTTACCATCTAGCTCAAGTTTCTCATTTTTCAGAAAAATGAAACCTCCAACTTGTACTCCTGACTTTGAACTCTCTTTACACTATCTTTCCACCTGCCTAGCACAGAATAAGTGCTAAATGCTTAATAAATTTATTTGACTAGAGGACTAAAGATTCGTGAATTGGCAGAACCATATAGCTAGAATTCAAACTCAAGTCCTTTAACTCCAAATTGTTTCTTTTTTTTTGGTAATTATAACACCTCTGTCAAACTGCCCTGAGTACTCTTTCTTTTTAAACCCTTACCTTCCATGTATTGGTTCTAAGATAGAAGAGCAGTGAGGTACAGAGGGTTAAGTGACTTGCCCAGGGTCACACAGCTAGGAAGTGTCTGAGGCCAGATTTGAACCTAGCATCTCTCATCTCTAGGACTGGCTCTCTATCCACTGAGCCACCCATTTGCTCCCTGCAGTAACTTAAAGAAACTTAAAGAATTGGTGGAATTGTGAACTGATCCAACCATTTTGGAGGGCAATTTAGAACTATACTCAAAGGGCTTTAAAATCCAGTAATGCCTCTACTGGGTCTGTATCCCAAAGAAATAATAAAAAAGGGGAAATGATCTACTTGTACAAAAATATTTACAGCAGCTCTTTTTGTGGTGGCAAAGAATTGGGAATTAAAGGAATGCCCATCAATTGGTGAATGGCTGAACAAAATATTAGTACATATTAGTAATGGAATACTACTGTGCTATAAGAAATGATAAGCAAGGTGATTTCAGGAAAAAAAAAACTGGAAAGGTCTGCAGGAACTGATGCAGAGTGAAATATGCAGAACCAGGAGAACATTATACACAGTAAGAGCAATATTGTATGATTGTAAAAATGTTATGCTCAGCCCTCAGCAATGCAATGATCTGGAACAATCCTGAATGGTATTCACCTCCAGAGAAATAACTGTTGGAGTTGCCTTTCCCATCAGTGTATTTTTGGTTTGATCTTTGGGTTTGAGTATGACTTTGCTCTTACAACAATGACCAATAGAGAAGTGTGTTTTGCATGACAATAAAAAATGAAGAAGAAGGGAAAAAAGAAGCAGAGCAAGAAATTTATTCCAGGTGAAAGAATTGCAATTCAGGATGCCCCACAGTGAGAGGTTTCAGAGTGTCCTCCAAAATGAGGCAGGAAAAGGGAGGAGAGACCTGGATGGAGATGGTACCCTGGGAAGTGAGATGCTTCAACCAGAACTTTAAAAGATAGATTGGTTCTGAGAAGGTGAGAGAGAGTAAAAGGGGAAATAACACATGGGTGGCTCTCTCAGTGTACATGTCACAGATCCCAAAAAGACCACAAGGCTGGTCTCAACTGGTCTTGGTCCTTTCATGCTGACTGAGAGTTCAGGAGTTTAAAGGGGAAAAATGTGGCAAAGGGGACACAACTGTAAGTGAATTCAACAGTTTATTCTACTAACTTTTAGTCAGTGTATACTGATGATAGCAATATCCAAAATCTTAAAACCACAAACTCCCAATGGCAATATTGAGTTCTCAGGTCCAGTTTCCATGATAGGGATTTTGATCACAGGTAGTGAGTCACAGCAAAAATCAGAGATTCGTAAAGCCTTAAAAAAGGTAGAGACAAATATGGGTAGTTTTAGGTTAAAGAGCCAGAGAAGCCTTCTCTCTATTTCCCTCCTTAAAGAGTTTACTTCCAGAATTATATAGACAGATGAATTAACCTTTATCATGCCATATTAGTCATGCCACATGCACTGACTCTCCAGTATCCCAACAATACAAAGCTATATCTAATGAGCTATTACAAGTGGAATTTATGAGCTGAAAAGATATTCCTTATACTCCAAGACTAAATGCTTTAGTTAAACATTTTTACTCAGCTGTCAATACATATACTTCTGAAATTTGGAAGTAATTTGGCCCAAATATAAAATAATGTAATGTATGTAATGGATGTAAAAAAGACACTAACATGGGTAATTGGGCTTTGTACCTGCCCAGATAATCTAAGATAGAAATTCTCATGGGGGAGGCACCAGGGATCCCCTCCTGCAGATGACATTCTCCGTCCTACGACCAGATGGAGAGAATCAATTTCTTTTCATTGGCCATGCAGCCAGAACTAGCTGCATTGTTTAAACTGCCATGCTGGAGTTATCTTATTCTCTTTTTCCAGCTATGTCCAGGGGTGAAGGCCTCTCTCACCCACAGCAGGGTTATCATACACTAAGCTAGGTTCCCCCTCTCCCTTCAGGTCTTAAGAAATGTGCTTGAGGCTTTGATTGGTCTCATTCTGGGCACACTTGGTAGAGTCTTTAGAACTGGGAACTCAATCTACATTGGCCTTGGAGCTGAAATTATAGGGCAGATGTTACTGACAGCCTGGCAGGGAAACCCTGATCAATCAGAGGATCTTGGACTCAGAACTTGGTGGGTCTAAGCTATACAGAAACTCAGTTAAAATGGCGACCTAATCTCCATCCAGTATCTAGAAACTCAAAGGGTATAGGAAAGATTATGCTCCCAGGTGCTGGGAAAATGTTTGCATTTTTGTTCTTCTTACATTTAGAAGTAAATGTTCCTTTGTAAAAACTAATCTGATTGTTTAGTAGTTAAACGGGACCTGGGTGGGAAAGACCATTACATTTGGAGGAATACAACTGATCGGGACTGAGCAAATGGCAGATCCTACTTCCCAACCCCATTCAAGGGTACTGGAGGACCCTTCAGGAAAAGATAAAAAATATAATGTTGCTGGCTTTCAGGAAGTGGGGACCAAGGTAGTCACTATTATATATTCTAAGTACAAAATTTCCATATTATAGGCCAATTCAATAATTTGCATGCCTGTGAGGTCATCGCAAACTAATATTATCCTAGAGCTATAGGAATACTTCAGACTTGTGGCAAATGAAAGATGAATGGCAGAAGAACCCAAGGTTTGGTCTTCCAAGCATATCAATTTATTAAGCATCATATGCCAGTGGCTTAATAAATCAGGAATAGGTTCCTTCCTTAGCTTAGAGCTGGATCTTGAATACCAAGGGGGACAGACTTTAATATATTCAAAGCAATTAATCAAATAAGACCAACTAAATAAAAGAAAAACAATATTAGGCAACCTGATTTTTAATTGGAGGAAAGAATATGGACTTTCCAATTTGAGAGGGGGAGAGAAAACAGGTAGGGTCCCCTGAAATCAGAAAAAAAAAGAAGTATCCCACTCCTTTCAAGTGTCCATATACAATAAAAAGAACACGGAAACAACACCTGATTGATCAGTATAAAGTCAGATTTCAGATAAGACATAGTCTGTTTGATATGTACAAATGTGAGAAAACTGAAATTTGAACCCAAATAAGAACAAATAAAAATAATAGAATAAATATGACAATAACACCTAATACGATTTGCAAAGTGTTTTACATAAGTTATCTCATTGAAGTCTCAAAATAATTCTATTAAGTAGGTGCTATTATTATCATTTTACAGATGAGGAAACTGCGGTTCAGAGAGATAAATAGCTTGGTCAGAGTCACACAACTAGTTAATGTCTGAGGCAATGTTTGAACTCAAGTCTTCTTGTCGCCAAGTGCTCTACTCCAGATCAAGGTGAAATCTATCCAGTCCTGTATTTCAGGCACTAGCCCAGGTTATGTGGGCAAGTACTACAATGGTTCTCTGACTTGGGGTTAAACAAGATAATCAATAAATGGGACATTCCATTGCCCCAGATATAATACCTAGCCTAACTTTCTATCTCTGTAGCCTCCAATTCCCTACAACTGAGAGTCACTTAACCCCTGACTGCAGTCTTAACTCAGCCCCAAATTCTTGACCAATATGGATCAGAGGCAGAAAAAAATCCTGACATATAAAGATCTGAAGATCAAGTATCTCAGCATTGCCCCTTGCTATTAATTTCTTTTTGACTTTATGCTCCAATTCTAGAAACAGTCCTGATAATATTGCTCCCCAAAGCTGAGCTTCTCCCTTAAAATACTAGCTAGATGATCATATTTTTTGCCTTTTTTCACAGTGGGAAAGGGGTGAGAAGGAAGGAGAGTATTTCAAACTGAAAACACATTTTTTTTGATTCATTTTTTTTATTTTTTTTAAATATATTTTATTTGATCATTTCCAAGCATTATTCGTTAAAGACATAGATCATTTTCTTTTCCTCCCCCCCACCCCCCATAGCCGACGCGTAAGTCCACTGGGCATTAGATGTTTTCTTGATTTGAACCCATTGCTTTGTTGATAGTATTTGCATTAGAGTGTTCATTTAGAGTCTATCCTCTGTCATGTCCCCTCAACCTCTGTATTCAGGCGGTTGCTTTTTCTCGGTGTTTCCACTCCCATAGTTTATCCTTTGCTTATGAATGGTGTTTTTTTTCTCCTGGATCCCTGAAAGTTGTTCAGGGACATTACACCGCCACTAATGGAGAAGTCCATTACGTTCGATGATACCACAGTGTATTAGTCTCTGTGTACAATGTTCTCCTGGTTCTGCTCCTCTCGCTCTGCATCACTTCCTGGAGGTTGTTCCAGTCTCCATGGAACTTCTCCACTTTATTATTCCTTTGAGCACAATAGTATTCCATCACCAACATATACCACAGTTTGCTCAGCCATTCCCCAATTGATGGGCATCCCCTCGTTTTCCAGTTTTGGGCCACCACAAAGAGCGCAGCTATGAATATTTTTGTACAAGTCTTTGTGTCCATTATCTCTTTGGGGTACAGACCCAGCAGTGCTATGGCTGGGTCAAAGGGTAGATATTCTTTTGTCGCCCTTTGGGCATAGTTCCAAATTGCCCTCCAGAATGGTTGGATCAGTTCACAACTCCACCAGCAATGAATTAATGTCCCTACTTTGCCACATCCCCTCCAGCATTCATTACTTTCCTTTGCTGTTATGTTAGCCAATCTGCTAGGTGTGAGGTGATACCTCAGAGTTGTTTTGATTTGCATCTCTATGATTATAAGAGATGTAGAACACTTCTTCATGTGCTTGTTAATAGTTTTGATTTCTTTATCTGAGAACTGCCTATCCATTTCCCTTGCCCATTTATCAATTGGAGAATGGCTTGATTTTTTGTACAATTGATTTAGCTCATTATAAATATGAGTAATTAAACCTTTGTCAGAGGTTTCTATGAAGATTTTTTCCCAATTTGTTGTTTCCCTTCTGATTTTAGTTATATTGGTTTTGTTTGTACAAAAGCTTTTTAGTTTGATGTAGTCAAAATTATTTATTTTACATTTTGTGATTCTTTCTATATCTTGCTTGGTTTTAAAGCCTTTCCCCTCCCAAAGGTCTGACATGTATACTATTCTGTGTTTACCCAATTTACTTATGGTTTCCTTCTTTATGTTTAAGTCACTCACCCATTTTGAATTTATCTTGGTGTAGGGTGTGAGGTGTTGATCTATTCCTAGTCTCTCCCACACTGTCTTCCAATTTTCCCAGCAGTTTTTATCGAATAGTGGATTTTTGTCCCAAAAGCTGGGATCTTTGGGTTTATCGTATACTGTCTTGCTGAGGTCGTTTTCCCCCAGTCTATTCCACTGATCTTCCTTTCTGTTTCTTAGCCAGTACCAAATTGTTTTGATGACTGCTGCTTTGTAATATAGTTTGAGGTCTGGGACTGCAAGGCCCCCATCATATGTGTTTTTTTTCATTATTTCCCTGGATATCCTTGATCTTTTGTTCTTCCAAATGAACTTTGTTATGGTTTTTTCTAAATCAGTGAAGAAGTATTTTGGTAGTTCAATGGGTATGGCACTAAATAGATAAATAAGTTTGGGTAGGATGGTCATTTTTATTATATTGGCTCGTCCTATCCATGAGCAGTTAATGTTTTTCCAATTGTTCAAGTCTAGTTTTAGTTGTGTGGCGAGTGTTTTGTAGTTGTGTTCATATAGTTCCTGTGTTTGTCTTGGGAGATAGATTCCTAGGTATTTTATTTTGTCTAAGGTGATTTTGAATGGGATTTCTCTTTCTAGTTCTTGCTGCTGAGCTGTGTTGGAGATATATAGAAAAGCTGATGATTTATGTGGGTTTATTTTGTATCCTGCAACTTTGCTAAAGTTGTTGATTATTTCAATTAGCTTTTAGGTTGAATCTCTAGGATTCTTTAAGTAGGCCATCATGTCATCCGCAAAGAGTGATAACTTGGTCTCCTCCTTGCCTATTCTGATGCCTTCAATTTCTTTATCTTCTCTAATTGCTACTGCTAGTGTTTCTAGTACAATGTCAAATAGTAGAGGTGATAATGGGCATCCTTGTTTCACTCCTGATCTTATTGGGAATGCATCTAGTTTATCCCCATTGCAGATGATATTAGCTGTTGGTTTTAGATATATACTGTTTATTATTTTTAGGAATGACCCTTCTATTCCTATGCTTTCTAGTGTTTTTAATAGGAATGGGTGTTGTATTTTATCAAAGGCTTTTTCTGCATCTATTGAGATAATCATGTGGTTCTTGCTAGTTTGCTTGTTGATGTGGTCAATTATGTGGATGGTTTTCCTAATGTTGAACCAGCCCTGCATCCCTGGTATGAATCCTACTTGATCATGGTGAATGATCCTTCTGATCACTTGCTGGAGTCTTTTTGCTAGTATCCTATTTAAAATTTTTGCATCTATATTCATTAGGGAGATTGGTCTATAGTTTTCTTTCTCTGTTTTTGACCTGCCTGGTTTTGGAATCAGTACCATGTTTGTGTCGTAAAAGGAGTTTGGTAGAACTCCCTCTTTGCTTATTATGTCAAATAGTTTGTATAGTATTGGGGTTAACTGTTCTCTGAATGTTTGATAGAATTCACAGGTGAATCCATCAGGCCCTGGGGATTTTTTCTTAGGAAGTTCTTTGATGGCTTGATGGATTTCAATTTCTGATATGGGATTATTTAAGAATTCTATTTCCTCTTCTGTTAGTCTAGGCAGTTTGTATTTTTGTATATATTCATCCATTTCTCCTAAATTGGTGTATTTATTGCCATATAATTGGGCAAAGTAATTTCTAATGATTGCCTTAATTTCCTCCTCATTGGAGGTGCTGTCCCCCTTTTCATCTTTAATGCTGTGAATTTGCTTTTCTTCCTTCCTTTTTTTAATTAGATTGACCAGTACTTTGTCTATTTTGTTTGTTTTTTCAAAGTACCAGCTTCTTGTCTTATTTATTAAATCAATAGTTCTATCACTTTCGATTTTATTAATTTCTCCCTTAATTTTTAGGATTTCTAATTTGGTTTTCTGCTGGGGGGTTTTAATTTGATCGCTTTCGAGTTTTTTCAATTGCATTTCCAATTGATTGATCTCTGCTCTCCCTTGTTTGTTAATATGAGCTTTCAGGGATATGAATTTGCCTCTGATTACCGCTTTGGCTGCATCCCAAAAGGTTTGAAAGGATGTTTCGCCATTGTCATTTTCCTTGATGAAATTATTAATTGTTTCTATGATTTCTTCTTTAGCTAAACGGTTTTGGAGTATCATATTGTTTAATTTCCAATTGGTTTTAGATTTGGTTTTCCATGTACCATTACTAATCATTATTTTTATTGCCTTGTGATCTGAGAAGGCTGCATTCATTATTTCTGCTTTTTTGCATTTGTGTGCTATGTTTCTGTGACCTAATGTATGGTCAATTTTTGTGAATGTGCCATGTGGTGCTGAGAAGAAGGTGTATTCCTTTTTATCCCTATTTATTTTTCTCCATATGTCTATTAATTCTAATTTTTCTAAGATTTCATTCACTTCTTTTACCTCTTTATTATTTATTTTTTGATTTGATTTATCTAAATTTGATAATGGTTGGTTTAGGTCTCCCACTAGTATGGTTTTATTGTCTATTTCTTCCTTCAATTCTCCTAGTTTCTCCATTAGAAATTTGGGTGCTATATTATTTGGTGCATACATGTTGATTAATGATATTTCCTCATTGTCTAGAGTCCCTTTTAACAAAATATAATTACCTTCCCTATCCCTTTTGATCAGGTCTATTTTTGCATTGGCTTTATCAGATATCATGATTACCACTCCTGCCTTCTTTCTATCAGTTGAGGCCCAGAAGGTCTTACTCCATCCTTTAATTCTGACCTTGTGGGTGTCAACCCGCCTCATGTGTGTTTCTTGAAGACAACATATGGTAGGGTTTTGGATTCTAATCCATTCTGCTATTCGTCTACGTTTTATGGGTGAGTTCATCCCATTCACGTTCAAAGTTATGATTGTCATTTGTGGACTCCCTGGCATTTTGATTGCCTTCCCTAATTCTAACCTTTTCTTCTTCGGCTCTACCTTTTAGTCCAGTGATTTACTTTGAATCAGTCCCCCTTGTCCCCTCCCTTGATGTTTCCCTTTTTAGTCCCTCCCTTTTTGTTCCCTCCCCCTCCCCCCTCTCTTTCCCTCCCTTTTTGTTCTCCCTCTCCCCCTCCCCCCCTTGGTTTTCCCTTCTCCTTACCCTTGTTGGGTAAGATAGAATTCAAGATCCCAATGGATCTGGATGTTTTTCCCTCTCAGAGTTGATTTCCCTGAGATTGAGGTTTAAGTAAACCCCCCCCCCCTCTCTTCCTCTCCTTCTTATAGGAGTTTTCTTCCCCTCCCCTTCCCCTGTGAATCTTTGTGTGAGAACCATTATTCTATTTGGTCTTTCTTTACCCCCTATTTATACATTACATTTTCCCCACATATTAGTATACATAGGTTGATATAAATGTAGTCCTTATAGAAGAGAGTTTGAGTAAAAGAAGATAACATTTTTCCCCTTTCCTTAATATTTACCTTTTCAGGTATTCCTTGCTCTTTGATTTTCGGTATCAAACTTTCCACAGAGCTCTGGTCTTTTCTTTGCAAAAAGTTGGAAGTCTTCTATTTTGTTGAATGCCCATACTTTCCCTTGGAAGTATATAGTCAGTTTTGCTGGGTAGCTGATTCTTGGTTGGAGACCCAGCTCTCTTGCCTTTCTGAAGATCATGTTCCATGCCTTACGATCATTCAGCGTAGAACTTGCAAGGTCTTGTGTGACCCTGATTGGCATTCCTTTATATCTAAATTGTCTTTTTCTGGCTTCCTGTAGGATTTTTTCTTTTGTTTGATAGCTTTGGAATTTGGCAATTACATTCCTGGGAGTTGTCTTTTGGGGGTTTAGTGTAGAAGGTGTTCTGTGAGCTCTGTCAGTGGATGTATTGCCCCCTTGTTCTAGAATCTCTGGGCAATTTTCTTTGATTATATCTTGTATCACCATGTCCAGTTTGGTGTTTATTTCTGGCTTTTCTGGGAGTCCAATTATTCTTAAATTTTCTCTTCTCCCCCTGTTTTCCAGATCTATCACCTTGTCGGTGAGATATTTTATGTTCTCTTCTAATTTCTTGGTGTTTTGGCTTTGCTTTATTAGTTCTTGCTTTAAAGCCTGGTTTTCTTTTACAGTTTGGTCAAACTGGTTTTGTAGATGCGTGAATTTCTTTTGCATCATTTCCCACTTTTCCTCCCAGAGGGCTTCCATCTTTTTGGTCCTTTCTGATTCAAATTCTTCATGGGTTTGTGGAGAGTTTCTATTTCCTTTGGAAGATTTTGGAGAATTTTCTTGTATATCTTCTTCTATCTGCTCTGTATTTTGTATTTTGGCTCCATAGAATGTGTCCAGAGTCGCCCCTTTCTTCTTATTTTTCTTGGTATTTTGGGGCTTCTGTGCTTCTGTGGAGTTTGTCATCTCTGAACGTGGAGGATTGGCTTTTCTTGTCTTTGTCTGGTGATCAGAGGCTTTAGTCCTGGGCAGATGTTGGTTCTATGAGCGTTCCCTGGGTTAAACTGAATATGCCTCACTGGAACTGGAATGGAAGGGTCGGACCACGAGGCCACTCTCTCCCCCTGGCTCGATTTCCGGAAGTTGCCTTCAGAATCCCTGGCCGTGAGGCTGTTTCGTCGGCCTGCGGGGGGGATGGGCTGCCGCTTCCCCAAGCTCCGAGAGCACAGACTTTCACTGAGACTTGGATAGCAGGATCCAGCCCGTGAGGCTGTCTTGCCCGCCCTGAGGGTTGCTGTTGTTTTGACCAGCTCTCTGCAGCGGAGGCCCCAGGCAGTAACTTTCACCCGGACCGACCGGCTCTTTGCAGCGGAGGCCCCAGGCAGTAACTTTCACCCGGACTGGGACTTGGGTAGAAGACCCTGAGGGTTGTTGTTCCTCAGACCCTGCTCTCTGAGCCCGGCGCGGCTGCCGCTTCCGGGAGCCTTGGACTCTGCGCTCCTACCCCTGAGGTCCGAGGGATCTCGGGTTCTGGCTTTTAAGGGGAGCCGTACCTTTTGAACCGGGTCCAGGTCCAGGAGGAGGGTTCCCAGGGTCTGTGCTGTTGATCGTTTTGAATTTCGGCGCCTTAGGAGCTTCTAGTTTGAGATCGGTCGGGAAGGGTTTTCCGGAGATCTGAACTTCAGCTTTCTCTAAGCCGCCATCTTAACCGGAAGTCCTGAAAACACATTTTTAAGAAAAATTTAAAAAAAGTTATTTCTAGCTCTGAAAAATACTTTAGAATATAAATAAAAGATTAATAATAAATAAATAATAAATCTTTATTCTTCTGTGATTGAAGCCATGCTTTATTCTCACCAGACCTCCTAGAAACTAGAGTTCTTCCTAGGGCTCCAGCCCTACTGTCAGAGTTCCACCACCTGCTGTTGGAAGTTTCTGATACTAATTTTCTTCATTCCTGCCTGTTGCTTAACAGCAGATATCCTCAACCTTAAGTCAATGCCTGGGTGTTGGGTGATCCAGCTGTAGGCAGCTGTCCCTAATGCTATACTCCAAGCCTATGTTCTGAGAAACTCATAGGTTGCCATCTCAACAACCCGTTCATCCTCTGTCACCTGCTGCCAAAAAATAAATCTCATCAGCTCATTCACCTTGTTAGACTTCCTCCATTACCAGACTATAGGCACTGTCGGGAAGGTGGCACAGAGAAGGACAGCAAACAGCAGAGGCTGCAGATATTCAAGAGCTTGCCTCAGGCAAAATCCTTGCTCCTTAACTCCATACACAGAGAGTCAGCCCATCTAACTCAGATATCTGACTAAAAAGGGAAGGAAAAAACCTCCACAGTGATGGCAAATTGTGCACAGGAGCAACAAATATCCTCCAAGAAAAACAACAAAAAAAGGCATTGACCCTCAAAAAATTTTACAGAGGAAAAACCCAAGCTACAGAGAAAATAGAGGAGGAAATTCAAATAAACCCAAAACCTTCCAAAAAATGGAAATTGTTCACAAGCTCTGGAAGAATTTATATTGGAGCTTATCGAAAAGATGGAAGCCTTCTTGCAAGAAAAGTGGTAAATAGTTCAAAGAGAAAATAAAAATATTATAGCAGAAAATCAAAAACTTAAAGCATAAAACCAAAAGATTATAACAGAAAACCAGGTCTTAAGGACCAGAATTGGGCAACTGGAAACCAATGATCTTGCAAAACAGCAAGAATTAATAAAACAAAGTCAAACAACTGATAAAATAGAAGAAAACATAAACTATCTCACTGACAAGATGACAGATCAGGAAAAAAGATCATGATGAGACAATTTGAGAATCATTGGTCTAACTGAAAAGCCAGAAATAAACAGAAACCTTGGCATCATACTACAAGAAATCATCCAAGAAAACTGCCCTGAAGTTCTTGAACAAGGGGGGAAAATAGACATTGAAAGAGTTCATAGAACATCCTCTACACTAAATTCTCAAAAGACAACTCCCCCAAACTCCAGAGCTTTCAAGCTAAGGAGAAAATTCTACAAGAAGCCAAAAAGAGACAATTCAGATACCAAGGAGCACCAATAAGGATTGCACAAGACCTGGCAGCTTCCACACTAAAGGATCGCAAGGCCTGGAACATGATATTCAGAAAGGCAAGAGAATTGGATATTCAACCAAGGATCACCTATCCATAAAAACTGACTATATACTTCCAGGTGAAAGTATGGGCATTCAACAAAATGGAAGATTTCCAAGTATTTGAAAAGAAAAGGCCAGAACTAAATGGAAAGTTTGATATCCAAACACAAAGATCAAGAGAAACATGAAAACGTAAATAAGAAAGAGAGGGAAAGGGGGAAAAACTCTCTTCTTTAAGGGCTACAATTAGATCAAATTATATGGGGAAAATGTCATTTGTAACTCTCAAAAATTGTATTCATTATTATAGTAATTAGAAGAATCACTCACAGGAAGAGATTGGGCATTAAGGGCTATAAGATGATATGCAAAAAAGAAAAAGTGTGGGAGGAAATCGAAGATGGCACCAAGAGATACTAGAAGAAATAAAATAAATAGGATAATCTTTATCACACAAAGATACACATGGGAAGGGGAGGGGAAGAATACTCTTATAAGGAGAGGAAGAGAGTGCTAATAGGTAATATTTAAACCTTACTCTCAGTGAAATCAATTCTGAGAGGAAAGTATCTAGATTCATTGGGGTCTTTAATTTTATCTTATACTACATGGTAAGTGAGACAGGAAAACTAAGGGGGGTAGCAGGAGGGAATACAAAAAGGGAGGGAAAGAGAGGGGGGAGGAAACTTTATAGACCCTAAAAAAACAAGAAGAGAACAAAAAGGGAGGGGCCAGAAAGGGAAGAAGCATATTAAGGGAAGATATTAGGGGGGATTGATTAAAAGTAAACCACTGGTTTAAAAGGATATAGCAAAAGAAGAAAGGACAGAACTAGGAGAGGATATCAAAATGCTAGGGAATTCACAAGTGAAAATCATAACTTTGAACGTGAATGGAATGAACTCACCCACAAAACTTAGACGAATAGGAGAGTGGATTAGAATCCAAAATCCTACCATATGTTGTCTACAAGAAACACACCTGAGGTGGGTAGATACTCACAAGGTTAGAATTAAAGGTTGGAGCAAGACCTCTTAGGCCTCAACTGATAGAAAGAAGGCAGGAGTTGCAATCATGATATCTGACAAAGTCAAAGTAAAAATAGATCTGATTAAAAGGGATAAGGAAGGTAAATATATCCTGATAAAAGGGAGTATAGACAGTGAAGAAATATTAGTAATCAACATGTATGTACCAAATGGTATAGCATCCATAATTTCTGAAGGAGAAACTAGTGGAATTGAAAGAGGAAATAGATATAATAAAACGATATTAGTGGGAGACCTGAACCTACCACTATCAAAATTAAATAAATCAAATAAAAAAATAAAAAAGAGATAAAAGATGTGAATGAAATCTTAGAAAAATTAGAGTTAATAGATATATAGAGAAAAATAAATAGGGACAAAAAGGAATACACCTTCTTTTCAGCAACACATGGTACATTAACAAAGATTGACCATGTACTAGGTCATAAAATCATGGCAAACAAGTGCAGAAAAGCAGAAATAATAAATGCAACATTTTCAGATCATAATGCAATAAAAATAATGATCAGTAATGGTACATGGAGAGCCAAATAAAAAATAATTGGAAATTAAATAATATGATTCTCCAAAATTAATTAGACTACAAATCATAAAAACAATAATTTCATTGAAGAAAATGACAATGATGAAACATCCTTTCAAAATCTATGGGATACAGCCAAAGCAGTACTCAGAGGAAAGTTTATATCCTTGAGTTCATATATTAACAAATTAGGGAGGGCAGAGGTCAATGAATGGGACATGCAAATCAAAAAACTTGAAAGCAAACAAATCAAAAAAACCCAGAAGAAAACTTAATTAGAGATCCTAAAAATTAAGGGAGAAATTAATAAAATCAAAAGTGAAAGAACTATTGAACTAACAAATAAGACTAGAAGCTGGTACTTTGAAAAAACAAACAAACAAAATACATCATAAAGTACTGGTCAATTTAATAAAAAAAGGAAAGAAAACCAAATAAACAGTAGCATAGATGAAAAGGGAGAGCTCACATCCAATGAAGAGGAAACTAAGGCAATCATTAAAAATCTATTTTGCCCAATTATATGGCAATAAATACACCAATTTAGGTGACATGGATGAATATATACAAAAATACAAACTGCCTAGACTAACAGAAGAAGAAATAGAATTCTTAAATAATCCCATATCAGAAAATGAAATCCAACAGGCCATCAAAGAACTCCCTAAGAAAAAATCCCCAGGGCCAGACAGATTCACAAGTGAATTCTATCAAACATTCAGAAAACAGTTAATCCCAATACTATACAAACTATTTGACATAATAAGCAAAGAGGGAGTTCTACCAAATTCCTTTTATGGCACAAAAATGGTACTGATTCCAAAGTCAGGCAGTTCAAAAACAGAGAAAGAAAACTATAGACCAATCTCCTTTATAAACATAGATGCAAAAATCTTAAATAGGATACTAGCAAAAAGACTCCAACAAGTCATCACAAGGGTTATTCACTATGATCAGGTGGGATTTATACCAGGAATGCAAGGATGGTTCAATATTAGGAAAACCATCCACAAAGTAAATCAACAAAAATCACATGATTATCTCAATAGATGCAGAAAAGCCTTTGATAAAATACAACACCCATTCTTATACAAAACAATAGAAAGTATAGGAATAGAAGGGCCTTTCCTAAAAATAATAAACAATATATATCTAAAACCATCAGTGAACATCATCTGCAATGGGGACAAACTAGAAGCCTCCCCAATAAGATTAGGAGTGAAACAAGGATGCTCATTATCATCTCTATTATTTAACATTATACCAGAAACACTAGCAGTAGTAGAGAAGAAAAAGAAATTGAAGGTATCAAAATTGGCAATGAGGAGACCAAGCTATCACTCTTTGCAGATGATATGATGGTCTACTTAAAGAATCCTAGAGAATCAACCAAAAAGCTAGTCAAAATAATCAACAACTTTATCAAAGTTGCAGGATACAAAATAAACCCGCATAAGTCATCAGCATTTCTATATATTTCCAACCAATTTCAGCAGCAAGAATTAGAAAGAGAAATTCCATTTAAAAATCACTCTAGACAATACAAAATACTTAGGAAACTATCTGCCAAGACAAACATAGGAACTATATGAACACAACGACAAAACACTCTCCACACAATTAAAACTAGATCTAAACAATTGGAAAAACATTGATTGATCATGGGTGGGATGAGCTAACATAATAAAAATGACCATCCTACCCAAATTAATTTACTTATTTAGGGCCATACCCATTGAACTGCCAAAAAACTTTTTTACTGAATTAGAAAAAAACATAACAAAGTTCATTTGGAAGAACAAAAGATCAAGGATATCCAGGGAAATCATGAAAAAAAATGAAAAGGAAGGAGGACTTGCAGTCCCAGATCTCAAACTATACTATAAAGCAGTGTTCATCAAAACAATTTGGTACTGGCTAAGAGACAGAAAGGAGGATCAGTGGAATAGACTAGGGATAAATGACCTCCACAAGAAAGTCTATGATAAGCCCAAAGTTCCCAATTTTGGGGACCAAAACACACTATTTGATAAAAACTGCTGGGAAAATTGGAAGACAGTGTGGGAGAGATTAGGTTTGGATCAATATCTCACATCCTATACAAAGATAAACTCAGAATGGGTGAATGGCCTGAATATAAAGAAGGAAAGTATAAGCAAAGTAGGCGAACACAGAATAGTATACTTGTCAGATCTATGGGACAGGAAAGACTTTAACACCAAGCAAGAGCTAGAAAAAAATCACAAAATGTAAAATCAATAATTTTGATTACATAAAATTAAAAAGTTTTTATACAAACAAAACTAATGCATCCAAAATTAGAAGGGAAGCAACAAATTGGGAAACAATCTTCATTACAAAAACGTCTGACAAAGGTCTAATTACTCAAATTTATAAAGAGCTAAACCAATTGTACAAAAAATCAAGCCATTCTCCAATTGATAAATGGGCAAGGGACATGAATAGGCAATTTTCAGTTAAAGAAATCAAAACTATTAAAAAAGCACATAAAAAAGTGCTCTAAATCTCTAATAATCAGAGAGATGCAAATCAAAACAACTCTGAGGTATCACCTCACACCTAACAGATTGGCTAACATGACAGCTATGGAAAGTAATGAATGCTGGAGGGGATGTGGCAAATTAGGGACATTAAGGCATTGCTGGTGGAGTTGTGAATTGATCCAACCATTCTGGAGGGCAATTTGGAACTATGCCCAAAGGGCGATAAAAGACTGTCTGCCCTTTGATCCAGCCATAGTACTGCTGGGTTTGTATCCCAAAGAGATAGTAAGGAAAAAGACATGTACATATTCATAGCTGCGCTCTTTCTGGTGGCAAAAAAAATTGGAAAATGAGGGGGTGCCCTTCAATTGGGGAATGGCTGAGCAAATTGTGGTATATGTTGGTGATGGAATACTATTGTGCTCCAAGGAATAATAAAGTGGAGGAATTCCATGGGGACTGGAACAACCTCCATTAATTGATGCAAAGTGAGAGGAGCAGAACCAGGAAAACACAGAGACTTTTACACTGTGGTACAATCGAATGTAATGGACTTCTCCGTTAGTGGCAATGCAGTAATCCTGAAGAACTAGGAGGAATCTATGAGAAAAACCACTATCTATATTCAGAGGAAACACTATGGGAGTAAAAACTTCAAAGAAAAACAACTGCTTGAATACATGGATTGAAGGGATATGGTTGGGGATGTAGACTAAGTGAACATCCTAGTACAAACACCAACAACATGGAAATAGATTCTGATCAAGGACATAAGTAATGCCCAATGAAATTGCACATGGGCTGTGGGAAGGGTAGGTGTTTGGGAGGGAAATAATGTGATTATTGTAACCAAGGAATAATGTTCTAAATTGACTAAATACACTAATTCAAATTTAAAAAAAAATTAAATAAAAATTCTAGAAAGTATAGGAATACAAGGGTCTTTCCTAAAAGTAATAAACAGTATCTATCTGAAACCATCAGCCAACATCATCTGCAATGGGGATAAACTAGATGCATTCCCAAAAAGATCAGGAGTGAAATAAGGATGCCCATTATCACCTTTATTATTTAGCATTGTACTAGAAACACTAACAGTAACAATTAGAGAAGAAAAAGAAATTGAAGGTATTAAAATTGACAGTGAAGAGACCAAGTTATCACTCTTTGTGGATGATATGAAAAACTACTGGAAATGATCAACAACTATAGCAAAGTTGCAGGATACAAAATAAACCTACATAAGTCATCAGCATTTCTATATATCTCAATCAAATGAGAGAAGACAATACACAAAAGAAAGCTGAAAATTTGGAGGGGGACACCAAGGAGGTCCTTGGTGAGGGAGTATCTTATTCCATAAAGTTGAAAACAGACAGAGCTGCAGATGAAAAATGGAATGAGCTGGAAAGTCCAATTTCTGCCCTCTATAAAAGAAAGTTTTGGGAGGGTTTTAGTTTTCCACCATCCAGCTCTGCAATTAGAGGGGAAAGAAGTTAGTAGAGGAAGCAGTATCCAAGGCATGAATTAGCAGCATGGTGATAACATCAGATGTGATCATCTTGAGGGCAACTAGGTGACTCAATGACTGGAAGTCCTGGGTTCAAATCTAGCCTCACTTGCCTCCCAATTGTTTGACACTGGGCAAGTTACTTAAACCCCATTGCCTAGCCTGCTTTTCTATCTCAGAACCAATACACAGTATTGATTCTATGACAGAAGGTAAGAGTTATTTTTAAAAGTACTCATCTTTTCCTGGGAGGGGCATTTTGTTTGGTGAAATTTAAGCCAGGCAAAGCCTCAGATCAAGAGTAGATGTCTTATATAGATACCAGGAAATTCAAAGATATTCTACTTAATGGTGCAAAATCATAGAATTTTGTACAGAAAGGGACCTTATAGGTCAGTGATGGGCAACCTTTTGAGCTTCATGTGTCAACATTTGCCACAAAAATAAGCATAACTCGGGTGGTATGTCATTTCAAGAAAAAAAACCATAAATTCATATTTATAATTTAAATAACAAAACTGTATCATTGTAATGTATAATTGTATTTAATAAACCAAAAACTAATTATTTAACTCACCTGCTTAGTGACTCTTTGTTCATCTGTCGACTAGTTTCTTTTGGTCTTGATATTCTTTAACTTGTATGGGGTTCTGTTAACTAAAATAAGTGAGGGGGAGTGGGAATTCTTTAACTAATCTGCCTATTAGTGACTTTTTTGTTGCTGAATTTCATTGGCTAAATCTTCAACTGAAGGTTGGTATTTTATACACTTCAAACCCACGCAAGTGCTATTAAATTCATGTCAATCTATTTCTTTTAATGGTTTTGATTAACACTGAGAATAAGGTCTCCCAAAAGCACATAGAGGGAAAAATTGTGAGTAATGCCATTGTTATATTTTTCAGGTTGCTAAAAGTGTCTGGTAATTGGTTCTAGGCACTCCTTCCTGTACTTGATGGCACTCCTCTTGATTCTACAAGAGGCACCTTTCCAGATTTCTCAAGCTTTGACCTCAAGTAGACAAACACCTGAGCCCAGAAGATGCTGTCTTGAAATTCTGCAAGTTGCATCTCCAAATCATTAATTTGCATCCATTGGAAACCATTTAATTCCAAAATACTGTAGAGTACTATATCAGGACATTTAATTATTTTCATGGTCTGTTCTAGACTTCTAAATTCTAAATTATCACTGTACTGGTCAAGTAATGAGTCTAAAACATACTGGTGCTTTATATGCAAGGGTTCCATTTCATTTTGTATAGCTGCTTTGACCTTCTCAAAATACTTTGTTACTCAAGGAAAATATTTATAAGTTTTCGTTTCTACATCTCACTTTAAAATCTTAAGTTTACTTTAAAAAGTTTTTATGTAATGTGGAAAGGAAACTAGAAATAAGTTCTGAAATTTCTGCCACTGTGTTGAAACAAGCAATAGTGAGAATATCAAGAGAGAGGAAATTGTCAAGACTAAGAGTTGGTGGGGGAAGGGGAAACTGGGAGTGGCAGCTGGGTTTTGTGACTAGCACTTCCTTCCTGCTGATTTTACTTCCTTCCTGTTGTTGGAGGAGGGAGGAGCTCATTCAGCCCAGTCAGGAGTGGGGTGCCTCTACTTGGTTCAGCCCGAAGATTCAGGCCCAATCAGCTCTGAGAGTTAGAACTTTCTTTGGTTGCTTGCACTCTACTGCTAAGATTCTGAATTTGACAAAGCTAGGACAGATATAGAGTAGATGGGAGTGGGAGAAACTCTCCACCAGCCTTTGAGGCCTGGCCTCAGCTCTGAAGCTGAAAAAATATTCCAACCTTATTTAGGGACATCCCTCGCCCCTCTTTCCTGATACCTCTCCAATCCAAACTGGTTATTAAACTTTACATTATTTGAATTCACAGTCAGATAAGTGCACTATCTTTTCTGGGGCATAGAGGGAGTTGAACATCAGTTCAGTCATTCAAAGACAAACATCCCTAATTGGACTGGACCCCTGCTGCTGCCTCTCAGCAGGGGGCATTTCTCTCCTTTGCCTCACCGAGCAATATTCCCTCTCTCCCCTCAACTCCTCCATACTTTGCTACAAACCTTCCTTATCCCCTGTTTTTCTATCCCCTCAATCTTTCCCAATAAATATTACAGTATCCAAATATAATGTCAATACTTTTGCCAAAACCTTGTAACTTTAAGTTCAGTTCATTAATATGAATAGAGAGATCTGTAAAAAACATCAGGGTATTGACCCACTTATCATCATTGAGCTGAGGAAAGTTTCCCAGATCCTTATCCTCAAGAAATACCTTAATTTCTTCAAAGCACTCCACAAAGTGCTCAAGAACCTTGCCTTGGTTCATCCATTTTATATTATGGTACATCAGCAGTCCGCTGTAGGTGGAATCAACCTCCAGTAAAAGTGCAGAAAATTCTCGCTTGTGAAGGGGGTGAGCAGCTATTAAATTAACTATTTTTGTAACAACTGATATTGTTATTTAAGTTGGTCAATCCTGCCTTGGCACATAAAGCCTTCTGATGGATAATACAATGAAAAGGCACAATCAGATATCCAATACCTTCCATAAACAATTTGACAAATCCAACTTTTTTCCCCCACCACATTTGGTGTCGCATCTGTCATCACTGACACAACTTTAGAGATATCAATGCTTAGGTCACAGAATGCTTGTATAATAACCTTACATATTTTGTTTCCTGATGTACTTGTTGGCACTGATACTAACTTTATCAACTCTCCTCTCATTGTGAGACCATCACAATATCAAGCAATAATGGCCTACTGAGCATGTGATGTGACATCAGTAGTTTCATCAAGAGAGATCAAAAAATATTTACAATTACTTACGTCTCTCTTTAATTGATGTTGTAAGTTTGTGTTCAGTCTCATTATTCAGTCATTTATGATATTTCTACTGAGTGGTAACTCAGATATTCTCTTCATAATTGCATCTTTATTTTGCATATTGTGTAATAGAAATGGTACACATCTTAGGAGAGTTTCTTTAATAAATTATCCCTCACTGAGAGCTTTTCCATACTGAGCTATGTAGTGAGCAATGCTCAAACTTGCAGATGTAAATTTGTAGAGCATTTTTACAAATTTAAGGATGGAATTAGATTGGCTCTTATAAAGGTATAGCTGCCTAGGAATGTATTTCTTCCTTTCATCCTCACTTTTTTCCAAGAGCTGGAATGATTAGTTTCAAAATGTCTATTTATATTCCACGTTCTGCTTACTACCATTTCAGTACATAGAAGACAAAATGATCTGCCATTTTTTTCTTATAATGCTAAACATCTTGGTCCATGTCTCTTGAAAGGGTCTGCTACTGCTACTACCACTTCCTTTACTTAACCTTGTTTTTTTTTTTAATTTTAGGGGTTCTCCATCAGGGGGGCACTGACAGAAGATAGAATTATAGATAGCCTATTAGCCCTACAGGCAATTAGGGGTTAACTAGCCTAACTACCCACAAGATGGCACATTTAACTGTCTTTTAGGAAAGGGCTGAGTTAATAAGCAGAAATAGGGGTTAATAAAGAGGCACAACAGTAATAGTGGTGAAATGGAGTCTACACTATGTTGCAAGATGGCGTTCCTTATGTAAACTAAGATGGCTGCCGCAATTTCTAATGGCAGGAAATGGCACCCATAGCACAGGCTCTCACCTCTCCCAGGCTCCCCTCACTTATCTCAGTAATGATGATCAATTAGAAATCCACAACACCTCAAAACAGTAGATTGGATGATGGTTGCTGGGGTTATGTGGTTGCTAGTAATGGCAATCACCGGGCCTCCAGAGATGCATCCCTGTGCCATTCCGCTGCTCCCTGCTCCGCCAGCCGGAAGTAAGGTCAAAGATCGCCTAATGGCCTAACCGGAAGTCCCAGAACTAGACGCTTTGTGCCAGAGTTCTGTTGTTTTGGCCTACAGACCTCAGGCACAGAGTGTCCAAACTACACTACAGCAAATGTTTTATCTTCGGCTCCTGCACCTGGCTGTGCAGGAGCTGAGGATGAAATGTTCTTCTCGGCATGTGACCCCATACTTCTTTGTATGCGACCACAAGCAGCCATGTGTCATCAAAAATGGCGATGTGTGTTAGTGCTGACACATGTGTCATAGAATCATCATCATGGTTATACATAATCGAGTTTAGCACCTTTATTTTACAGATGAGGAATCCCAGGCTCATAAAGATTAAAGCCCTTGTCTCTGGGCACTCTGTCAACAAATTACAAAGATAAAATTCCAATCAAGATTTTCTGTCTCCAAATCCAGGGATCATTCCTCCTTCCATTATCATCATGGCACCATGTGGCCATTAATTGGGTTTGTGAAAACAAGAGGTTAGACTCCCCCAAAAAATTATGAAGGTGCAATTAACTCCATAAGAACATTGTATGCACCTATATCAAAGGTTTTTTAATAATTGTTTTAAAACCCTCAAAACAATAAGTCTGATGTTCATGAAGAGTTCTTATTTCTGTGGATTAAGAACTACCTTAGATCATCACCACCATTCAAGTTAAATTTGGGGAAGCTGACTAAATTATATGATCCAAATCATTATGGTGGAGTCACAAAATGGTATTGGTTAGAGAAACATTATAAGGGAAATGCCTACATTACAATGTAATGGGCTAGTGCCTGACACACAGTAGGCACTTAATAAAAGCTTAACCAGAAAGAACCCTCCATCAAGCCAGAATAATAAGAAAATACCTGCTTATTCAAAGAAACTGAAGTATGGATTCAAGCCATTTCCTATAGATTCATCTCTAATTTATCAATTTCGAGTGGTTATAAGAAATATTTAAAAATCTATGTTTCTCAAGGTATGGTCTTTTTTGTGAGCTTAAACGATATCTTGCATTTATTTAGCATTGAAAGTCTTACAGAATATCTTCCTCCCCACAATATTGAGAGGTAAGTAATAATGATACCTGAACTTTATGCTGCATTTAAAGGTCTATTAAAATATTTTCTATACATTATTTCATTTGATCTTCACAACAAGCTATCATGCTCATTTTATTAATAAGAAAATTTATGGTCAAAATAGATAAGTGACTTATCCTTGTAAATGGCAGAGAATAAATTTGAACCCTCTGAATAGTGGGCAGCTAAGGTAGCACTATGAAAATTTACTAAAGTGCTGGGTCTGGAGTCGGGAAGGCTCATCTTCCTGAATTCAAATCTGGCCTCAGTTACTTCACCTTGTTTGCCCAGTTTCCTCCTCTTTCAAATGAAATGGAGAAGGAAATGGCAAACTACTCCAGTATCTTTGCCAAGAAAACTCCAAATCAGGTCATGAACAGTTGGGCATGACTGAAACAACTCAACAACAGCAACAACTTTCCTAATGATAAGTGTAGTACTCTTGCCACTAATACCCATCATTCTGGAATTCCAGAAATAGTGCTATAAAGTAAATAGGGTTGCTATGAGAACTTTTCAATGTTAATGATCTTTTTTCCTTCTAAAATACTAAATTATATATGAATACGATGTTAATTATATTCAGGATTTTTTGGCATGAAAATAGGTTCACATCCCTCTCTATCTTGCCACAATGTCTCCCCAGTCTTTGAGGGTGTTTCATGCTACTAACACAATGCCAAACAGCAAATTATGTGTTCCAGCAATATATTTCAAGCCCACAAATGTTCCTTGGCTAAATTAGTTTTTATTTTCAAAGAATGGAAGTGGGCCTTCTGGGGCCAATGCCTTCTTGCCTATTTATTAAGGTCAGAATGTAGGAAAGCTGAGGGTCAAAGGAACTAGGGGTAGGAAAGCTTGTCATTTGTTTTCATATCTATGTGACATTCATGATAGCACCAGCATTTTAGAGGGCAAAATAGTAGTTGAAATAGAAGATGAGGAAGTGAACAAATATGGAGACTTATGAAAGAGATATATGACTATACATTTAAAACTATGTAGTGTTATAACTTTTTAATTTTTCATTTCCTTTTATTAATTTTTATTATTTAGGGGAAGGAAGATCAGGCTATTTTTTCCTATTTAGGAGGTTATTGAACTGACTGCAACTTGTCCCACAGGATGTGAAAATTTACTTAAGGCCTCAAATATTTCTCAAAGGAAAAAGTCAAAAAGGGAATCAAGGGTTCTTTCTTTCTTCCTTCCTTTCTTTTCTTTCTTCCATGTTCAACTACCAGATAGGCAAAGGAGAGAGAAAGAGAGAAAGAAAGAGAGAGGAAGGAAGGAAGGAAGGAAGGAAGGAAGGAAAGAAGGAAGGAAGGAAGGAAGGAAGGAAGGAAGGAAGGAAGGAAGGAAGGAAGGAAGGAAGGAAGGAAGGAAGGAAGGAAGGAAGGAAGGAAGGAAGGAAGGAAGGAACAGAGGAAGGGAGGGAGGAAGGGAGGAAGGGAGGGAGGAAGGGAGGAAGGGAGGAAGGAATGGGAGGAAGGGAGGGAGGAAGGGAGGAAGGAAGGGAGGATGGGAGGAAGGAAGGGAGGATGGGAGGAAGGAAGGGAGGATGGGAGGAAGGGAGGGAGGAAGGGAGGAAGGGAGGAAGGGATGGAGGAAGGCAGGAAGGCAGGAAGGCAGGAAGGCAGGAAGGAAGGAAGGAAGGAAGGAAGGAAGGGAGGAAGGGAGGGAGGAAGGGAGGGAGGGAGGAAGGAAGGAAGGAAGGGAGGGAGGGAGGGAGCGAGGGAGGGAAGGAAGGAAGGAAGGAAGGAAGGAAGGAAGGAAGGGAGGGAGGGAGGGAGGGAGGGAAGGAGGGAGGGAAGAAGGAAGGAAGGAAGGAAGGAAGGAAGGAAGGAAGGAAGGAAGGAAGGAAGGAAGGAAGGAAGGAAGGAAGGAAGGAACCCCAGGGGTACACCCCTACACCCCACAAACAAATCAAAGGGTTCTTAGGAGGACCAAATAAAATAACATTTGTTAGAAGCACTTAGCATAGTTCCTGGCACACAGTTGGAGATCTATGAATGCTGACTCTATCCCTTTCCTTCCCCCTTGTTTAATCAATTTGGTATTTGGACAAAAAAAATTTTTTTTTTTTAGTTCCCAATCTAGATTACTTTAGAATGCTAAATTACATATCTAAAATCAGATTAAAACTATTCTTTACAGCATTAGCCTTGTTAAATGCAGTCATATATAAACTGACCTAACCCAAACTGCAGAATTGTGGAGTACTTGAGGATGGTCAGAGCTGGTCCAAGCCAGTTGAAATAGTTTTTGTGGTTTCTTTGGAAATTCCTTCTGCATCTCTATTCTGGCCAGATGTCATCACTTCCCAATATTCCTCAGCCTTATCTGTGACCTAGTAAAACTGCAGAATATTCCAATCCTCCCCCTATCTCTTTTGATATTTTCAGACAGGCTGTTCCAAGAATTATACCTCACCTCCTGGTCAACTGTCTCCTCAGGTACTAGATTGCTGCAGTGCTATGTAGTATTCTGAACTATCATTCCTTTGCCTCAATTATTCATTTGTCTATGAGAGGTCATCTTATAAAACATGCTCTCTTACCTATGTTTTTATATGAGGATTAGATCTTTATCAGTTTCTACTCCTCCTAAGGGATGAATTGATTTAGAATTAACTGAAAATGTTTGAAATTCGAGTTAAAAAACAGTACAAATTTTGAGAAAACAACAAGGTTATAGAAATATGTATAATTTAAAAGGTTTTCAGATATTTAAAAAGTCTTAAGCCTTCTGTTTTCTGTGGTATTCTAATTCTTTAGCTTTGGGTTTTCAGTTTGTATTTGAATATATTAGTTGTTAACTTGGGAAAACCACTAAAATGGTCAAAATAACCAAGTCTCTAATCAGGCAAGACAAGTTCAGAATATTCAGCCATCACACAGAGTCAAGCCCTTAAAAAGCACACAGAGCCAAGGGCTCTGGGACTCTGGGACTCTGGGAACAGTGTCTCTGAGGGAATGCACGGCCAAAGATGATTCTTCCAAGAGAAACAGAATTTGAGGCTCTTATATACCTTTGGGGGCAACAAGGGCAGGGAAGAATGATTGACATTGGATACAAGGAAGAGAGGAGTCCAGCGCATGACTGACAGAAAGAGGCTGATGCTTTGCAATACCTACAAAAAGATGTTTCCAGCCAGGGGCTTGACTACTGGGTTAATGTGGATAAACTTTTAAACTAAACAAGGATACCTAAGACTTGATTGACTACTAATCTTATCTAAACTGGGATCAATTAAGCCAGAGATAGGGTCAGTCAAGTCACTCAGGTCAGTCAGGGGCTTCCCCCAAGGAGAGTTCCTAAAGGATAAGGGGCAAAATTTGGGTTCTCCAGAAATAGAGTTGATACTGCTAACTTATAGCACAGGAAGTTAAATGATCATGGAGTCATTCTGTTATTCACAGCATTAATATCAGGTATAGAATTCAGAAATAGAAATAGCAAGGGGTATTTAAGAACTAAGTTTCCCTAAAGTTTTATGTGAACTTTGGGTTTGTAGTTTGATAGTCTTCTTATGCATCTGTTGTTAATAAGATCAGAGCCATGAGGTTTGAGCTGGTTGTAACAGATTGTTAGACAAGTGACTTTAAAAGATTGTCTTAAAAAAAGTGTACTGAGATCTGTTTTGCAAAAGATTTTAGCAAGAATGTCTAAGGATCTGCAAGCAATAAGGAACCAGAAAAGCAAATCTATTCAGAGCTGCCCTGAGGACTTCCAGAATCTCCAAGAGATATTGTTTCTAGAAGATCAGTTAGAAAGGACATCTGAGATTGAAGCTGAAATGTGCTGATTAAATGCTTGTTGGGAGCTGGCTACTTCCAACCTATCAACCCTTGGTAGAAAGATCTGGTGTTTGGCCTTCCTAACTGAGGGACATCTTTTTGTAGCAAGGTTGAAGCTGATTCCCTCCACCTTTGATGTATTGGGGGCTCCCTCCTTAGACCAGTATTCCAGGCCCTCCTGACCACCATCGCCCGTCAGACAGTGTTGGACCAATTAAGAACTAGTTTTATGGTTTCTTTGGACACCATTTTGGACACCTGTTGCTGACCCCAAGAACCACTGTTCTGGCCAGATGGCATCACTCCCCCAAACTCCCCAGCCATATCTATGAACTTTTGACTGTTCTGTTCACCAGCAGCTACATCATTCCCAGAATTGTACCCCACTCCCTCTGCCCTGGTATTCTCTAAGAACTCCAGGCTCAATGGCCTCCTCAGGCACTTCACTCATTACTCCTGGTGCCATGCAATGTCCCAGACTGCAATTCCTTTTCTTCAATTAAAGACCTTGGTTACTCCAGCCTCTTGTAGTCTTTTATTTTAGGCTGACAGTCTTTTTTTTTCCTTTCTGGTAAAAATATGATCTTTCTGCTGAAAAAAAATCCCCACCCTTAAGATATTTCATTATACTTCTTTTCCTTTGTTTTACACCATAACTTTGATTTCAAGTCTTCTAATTTAGGAAGGGGAGTCTGTTGTAAATATGACCACAAAACAAGAAGCAGTTACATGCATATTTTTGTAATTAGAAAATAGTCACAGCCTCTCAACTATCTAAAAGAAAAAGAACTACTTGAAGCAATTAAAGAGTTTGTTTGGGGTTTTTAATCCACAGACTTGTTTAATTTTATTTTGTTTCATAAGATGGGGAGAGAAGGGAAGAAACAGGGGGCCAAGATATGTATATCCCTCCTTTGGTGTAGATAAGTGACATATCTGTACTATACAGTCTTTGAAAGCTTCCTGGTGCACTGAAATGTCAAACCATTTGCTCTTAATCAAACTTGAATCCAAATCATCATGGCTTGAAGTCTGTCCTGGTGTTCTTTGTCCTCTAATACTTCTTAGAGGTTTGACAGTGATTTTACAATGTCACTGGTAGCTTTTCCCCTTGAGCCACTCTCTTAAGAGAGACATGCCCAAGAGAGATCTTTTGTTTAAGCATGTGTGATTCCTGTGGTGAAGATTGAAATGTGTCATAGAACAGAGTTTTAACATAGCAAAATATTTGACCAGGATTATGGAACTGTAAGAAGTAGAGTACTGACTAGTAAGTTGAAGAGTCAATTTTGAGATAAAGGAAGAAGGAAAAAACTCACTTCATGGTTCTGAACTTTTAGTACATGTCTGTAAAGGAAGGTTGCTTTTGCAGATAGCCTGAGAAAATAATTTCCTGTCAGCAAGTGCCTGTAACTCGTACATTAGGTAGAACAACTTGGTGACCTGATATTCTGTCTTAAAGACAAATTGTCAAAGCTTTTGTATGCATTTTTTTCCAAAAAGGAAAATAAATATATGGAACAGCAGATCATAAATACATGGATCATGGCTTGTGGGTTACACACATTTTATTAAATATAGAAGAAATCTGTTGAAGCTAAACATGTGCGTTTCTTTTCTTTTTCTTTTTCTCTTCTTTTTGGCAGCTACCCTCTTTAAGTTATCAACACCATGTCACAGGTAGCCAAACAGAGCTATTCCTGCTAACTGGAGGTGAGAAAGTTCAACTTATTTATCACAATGGAAATGTTTTATGGCTTATGTTTTCCTTGCTGAAGCAAACTGATAAGCTCTAAAACAGGAAATCCACTCATGCTAGGAATATGACAGAAGAAATGATCCTCAGGTCTCACCTTCTTCGGCATAAGCTTTATAAAGCATTAAATATTCAAAATGTGTTTTTGTACTATGCCTCTACATTCACATTTAGTTAGAGATTTCTTTTTCTCTTCCCAAGAAAAGAGCATTCAAAACATGTTCAAATTCAACTGACCATTAACAACATACAGGGAGAAAAAACAGGCACACTATCTAATAGTATTCTTTGGTTCATTTAACATTGATCCAACACTGGATCTCAGCTTTGTAAGTTATCAGTCTCATCTAAAGGAGACAGAGCTCATTCCATAGACAGGAAAACCTGAGTCCAAATTTCAAATCTGACCTACACAGACTTTGTGATTCTGGACAAGTCTCTTCAATTCTCAGTGATCCAGCCAACTAAGACTAAGTTTCAGATCAATTGCTGTTCTGCATTGGTAGTGTGATCTGCTGCTCCAAAGTCCTATTCTAATGTTTCAACATGGTATAGAAGTAACACTGGATTCTCAAAGCAGAGAATAAACCCTGGTAGGTCCAGTCAAGTCTAGAAAGGCTTCAAGTGAAATTCAACTGATGAGATAGTCTATCTGATGTTCAGGGACCAAGAGAACAAACTGGAGAGGCTCATCAGCAACCCTCAAAGACCACCTAATAATCGGTAGAGAGATTATAATATACCAATAGTAGGAGAACCCACACCAGTCAAAACCCAAAGTCAGGAAGCAATTAGTATGTCTATTTGTAGTTACAAATGTATGAAACTGTACGTGAAGGAAAGCATGTTTAAGGCATAGCCAACTTGTAAAAGCCTAACAAGTTTTATTAACATGAAAGAGAATGCTTCTATTGGATTATGTCAAGGATAGGTTCGACAGTTCAAAAGGTCCATATAGGGACAATCTTGCTGCATGTGTCCAAGCAGGCCAGCTGTCCAAGAAGGTTTGATCTTTATACAACCCAATCGCCATTGGAAGAAGTAGGGGGCAAAAAACTTGCACACTATGAGTTTGGAGGAAACTTCTCCCAAGAAAAAGTAACCTTAGAGATCAGAGAAACAGAGCTGCAGGATATCAAGGTCAGGATGAACCTGAATGATCCTGCCTTGAAGGGAAACCTCCACTAACTTGGAGATTTCTTATTTAAGCAGGACATTGGGTGAGATTAGGAGAAAACTTTATTTCACTGGAACACACCTGATCTTAGACGACTTCTAGTTTAACACACATTCTCTCTAAAACTTTCCTATCCTGTCCAAATAAGCAAAGTAGCTAAGCAGTCTCACTTGATGGGCTCCTTGGATTTTCCTTTTTGCCATGAAATAGTTCCCTAAGATTTTGTAAAAAGATAGCCAGAGATTGATTCACTATATCTATCTGTCTATCTATCTATCTATCTATCTATCTATCTATCTATCTACCCATCCATCCATCTACCTATCTATCTATCAATCTATCTATCTGTCTCTCATCTGTCTGTCTGTCTATCTATCTACCTATCAGAGGAAGAGGAGGAGGAGGAGGAAAAGAAGAAGGGAGGGATACAGAGAGAGAGAGAGACAGAGAGACAAAGAAACAGAGAGGTAGGTAGATAGACCAATGTGGGAGAGATTCTTTCCAGGAAGGTTTTAAGACCCCTGGATAGAGATATTTCCCAATGTTCCATTGCTATTCCTAGAATTATGTGAAAGGAATTGAGCCGAATAATTCTCAACTCCCACAGAACCTTCAATTGACACATAGTTTCCTAAATCCAGAATTCACTAGGATGATGCCAAAAGACAAGTGCTCAAAAAGTTGAATAAATATAAAGTGATTTTATGTTGGTGTCTGTTTGCAGATCAACTCATGGGTATGAAAAAAGGATAACTTACAACTGGATTCAGTCAGAGTCCTTTGTATACCACCTTGGTTACCCAAGGTGGATACTATGTCTTTGTGTTCACTATCCTTGATATAATTTGTAGCTGCTTTAGGTAAGTAGCAGAGAATTATTTAGTTTATACCTTTTTAAAAATCTTCTAAGCAAACAGATGTGGTTAAGTCATAGCTTTTTAAAAAAATTATTGGTTTGGGGTTTTGGTATATTTTTTATACCCAATATGTTAATTTGTCAATTTTGTGATATGGCAGCCAAAAAAAGTTAATATAATCTCGAGTTATTTAAGAGAAGTTTATCTTCCAGGAATTCAGAAAGTCCACTTTACTCTTCACTGGTGAGATCGCATCTAAAGCATTGTGTTTCTAGGTACCACATTTTCAGAAGGAAATTAAAAACCTAGAGCGCATCCAAGAGAGGACAAATGGAATATTGCTATTGTTCATCCTTTGTTTTTGAAGAGGACCAGTGACATCATGGGATGATGTCTTTACTTGAGTATAAATTGAATTTAATTGAGGCAGAGGTGCACAAAGTCATCAGCCTCATTCTTTCTTCCAGACATCAAAGTCCAGTGGCAAGACAAAAGTCAAGATGACTGACTGGCCATGGCTTGGGATGCAATAGATGACCTTGTTGACTTCAATATCTGGCAAAGCTCTAGGCAATCTGCAGCGCCTGCTTCAGTTCTCATCTGTCCCTTCCCACAAAAGGGAAGTCTTCACTGTGCTTGGTGTATACATCCTCCTAATTTGTTTGAAGCTGCCATTCCATACATATAAAGTAGTTGAAGAAATTAAAGATATTGAGCCTGAAGAGAAGAAGACTCTGAGAACTGAGTCTTGAGCTATCTTAAAATATTTAAAAGTCTGCCATGTAGAAAGTAGATCAGATTTCTGTTTAGCTCCAAAGAAAAAATTAAGAGAACAAATTTAGACTTCGTGTCAGAAAATAAAACAAAACAAAAATCTTCCTAAATATTAGAGCTTTTCCAAAGGATACAGGACTACTTTAGAAATCTATAATCTTAGATATAGCGTTGGAAGGAATTTCAGAGATCATCTGGTCCAGATGATTGATTTTACAGATGAGGAAGCTGAGACCTAGAAAAAAAGAGTTGAGAGAGAAACGTTGAAAAGCAATTTATCCTAAGAAGAGCTTGTTTGTTCATAATTGTTTGCTTATTGTTTCCCCCATTAGATCCTGGGCTCTTAAAGAGCCCAGACCATTTTTTACTTTTCTTTGTATCCTCAATGTTTAGCCAAGTGCCTAGCATAAGGCAGGCACTTCATAAATATTCATTGACTGACTGGCCATCTATTCAACTGCATGACATCATCTGGAAAATAAGTATTCTTCATTGATTTAGTTTTTCCTGGTTGATTTTGAAGCAGAGACAGTGTTTTGTACTGGATAAAGTACTAAGACTAAAGTCGGGAAAACCTGAGTTTAAATCCAGTCCATAAAACTTATATGTGTGATCCTGGGCAAGTTACTTAAATCTCTCTGCACACCAACCAAATGAAGGAGTTGGGCTCACTGGCTTCTAAGGACCCCAATGTTTAGATCCATTATTCCAGTGGTTCTCAACCTCTCAATTTGTAGCAATGAGAATACATAATGCATATCAGGTATTTACATTCCAAATCATAACTGTAGCAAAATTACAGTTTTGAAGTAGCCACCAAAATAATTTTTTGGTTTGGGGTCACTGCAACATGACAAACTGTATTGCAGGGTCACGGCATTAGAAAGGTTGAGAACCACTGCATTATTCTATGAGTTGCTGTGGAGATCCACCTCCTGAAGTGGATCTCTGTTATTTGGGGTCTGATTCAATAAGCACAGTGTCATCCACAAAAAGGAGCATCTAAAGGATCTTCCCCATATAAGGAATCATTTTTTTTTCTTTGGACTCTGTATAGCACATATTCCTTGAATGGCCCTGTTAATATACATCTCCTTCTTTTATGCTTCTATTGATACTGATATTTAGAGGATCATTAAACAAAGTTATATCCGTGTTTGCTTGTCTTTCATAGATTCATGATTTTCACATATGCACAGAAGACATCTTGTTGGAGGAAAGGCTTTACGGCTGCATTTTGTTTTACTACAGGGGTTCCTGACCTTTTCTTGGTGACCTAAAATGGCTAAATGTTCATTATAGCACAATCAAAGAAATTAGGAAGACTGTGATTCTATTTCTTGTCAAACAACAATTTTATTCTCAGAGTTTTTTGAAAGTCATTTCTGCATATCATATTCAGTCCCCAGCTTATTTCTTGCTTTGGATTTGATTGAGAATATGACTAAAAATCCTGATTCAGAGAGATGAGTTGTTATTGTATCTCTTATTTTATGCATAGAACTAAAGCCTTAGTAAGAATGGATACTTCTCCAAGGTACATTAAACATTTTCTAACTTCACTGAATGGAAATCAATTCAGAGTTGCTGATTATTTCCAAGATCAATTTGCTCTTTTTTCATTGGGTTGTTGTCATTAACTTTTTTTCTAGCTCCATATCAAGAGATTTGTATCCAAAGCTCACTCACTTGGATTTGTTCAGTAGAAATTATATTTTCAACTATCTCTGATTTTTTTCATATGTACTTTAAAGTTCTTTTTCAATGATTCTTTGCTTTCTCTTTCTCACTGTTCTCATTCTAATTGATGCTTTTTTTGTCCCACTTGACAGACTATTTTTGGAATATTTCAGTTGGATAATATTTACTAAATAGTCTCCTTAGATCCCTTGACAAGCTTCTCATATTCTCCTAAATATAGACAATAAAAAGTCTCAGACAAAGGCTTAGCTTCTGATCAGCTCTTCAAACCAGTCAGGGAAGAAACTCCCATAATCTGTCTCTTCAATTATCAATATGATTACTCCCTCCACTGGTGAAATCCCACTAATTCATTCTGTGCAATTCTTATTCATGTCTTCTAAGTAACACTCCATAGAGGATTTATCTCAACATGGTAGAGATTCTTGTATAGGGCATACATGTGTTTGTTCATTTTAATAATCACTAACCACCAAATGATACACAATAGGATCATATGTTCTCTATACTTCTTCAGTTAAAAGTGATTTTGAAGATGTAATCTGTTATAAAAACTAATTTGTAAAATCCTATTTGTTGATTTCTCATATTTTGATCAAGGATGCCTTCGATATGTATATGGACCATGCATAAAGATTTGATAGAATGGTAGCCAGGCACTGTGCTAGGCATTGGAGACACAAATTCAAAAAAATCAAAATAGTTCCTGGCCTCAAGAACCTTATATTACAACAGAAGAAGAAAACCCATGAAGGGAGATGGGAAATGGTGGTGATGGTCAAGGCGAGCGAGTCAAAGTGTGAATGAGAGAAAGCACAGCTAGGACCTTTTCTAAAATAGAAGTCCCATGAACAAGACGATAGTCAGAAGGTAGGACTTCAGTTCAGAGTTTTCTTTATGGTGGAAAGTCTGACAAAGAGCAAGATAAGGGATTTGATGGGGAAACCATCATAGAGATAGGAAAACAGTATCAATAGTTGAGGATGTCTCATTTCCCTATTTTGGTTGGTCCATGATTTTTTCTTATCATTTTATATTTCCTTTTCTAAGGTATCTTAAAAACTGATACTCTTAATATTTTCAAAATTTTGCCCTCTCCAACAAGGATTTCTGTGATGTCTAATCTTCTATAACTACTCTTTCTACTTTATCTTCTCTTTTAAATTTTTTTTGATAACTTGTCTTTTTATACCACATTTTCTGACCCAGAGAGCCAAACCAAAGAACAAACCAAAAAAAAAAATTAAAGAGAAGGGTTGGGAAGGTGGAACAATTCAAGAAAAACTAATATCAGCTGAGTGACAATAAATGTAATGTTCTATATCTATAATCCCTTCAGAGACAAAATTTGCCTCTTAAACTCAATTTTTTTTTTACTTCATATCATATTTCACTACCACCAATAATAGGAGAAGATCTCTATTGATTTTCTATAATTCTGATGTACTTGTTGGTGTCAGGAAAAATAGACTGGCTGAGAAGTGGAATCTAGACCAACTAGGGTTTATTGAACTTGCCAGTAGGGCAGTCTCACCTGAAGAGCCAAAGACTCCAGTACACAAGATTTATATAGATTTTAGGGAGAAAGGTAAGGGAAACGTTGATTGGTCAAGGTCCCTATGGCTGGAACTTGAGGCTAATGTGATAATTCTTTAACCTAGTTTTAGGACAAGAGATTTTTGCATAACAGAATGGGGGGGGTGACTTTTTATCAGAACAAATTGCACAATAGGATATCATGGCACATCCTATTTTGGGTTACAAATGGGAGAGGGGCAGCTAGATGGCTCAGTGGATAGAGAGCCAGACCTGGATACAGCAGCTCCTGGGTTCAAATCTGACCTCAGACACTTTTTAGCTGTGTGACCCTGAACAAGTCACAAACGCAATTGCCGAGCCCTTACCACCCTTTTGCCTTGGAACCAATGCACAGAATTGATTCTAAGACAGAAGGTAAGGTTGTTGTTTTTTTTTTTTAAGTACTAATGATAGAGTACAGATATATATATATATATATATATATATATATATATATATATATATATGTTAGAACAAAATGGTGTGATTCTAAAAATGGAGTAGCTCTGGATCCACATAAATCTACCAGGCTCATCCATATAAACTTAAATTGATTTCATGCCAATGTACATAGTCTGAAATTGTCTTCAGGTTAGTCTTTTTGCTTCAGCCGAACAGACGGAAGAAACCAATAAGAAGGTTCAACGGCTGAGAGGGCGACACAGCAAAGCACTGTGGAGTGCTCAGGGCATGTTGGAGCACAAAAGACAACCCGGCCATCCAATGCAGCTGAGGAAGTCTCCAGGTGTAATGATTTTTCATGCCACTGGACCTAAGCTTCCAACGCTGAGAGAGTGGGACTGTCTCTGTGCATCGACTTTTCCACTTAAATCTCCTTCACGCACAAGTGTCTTTGTGCACACTCATCTACATCACAGATGAAAGCGCACAAAGACAATTGTCATCCTTGGATACCGAGAGACTACTACTACTACTACTACTTATATTTCTCACAAGCACTATAAGACAAATTGACCAATTCCCTCCCACCCCCACAGCATTGTGTTTCTTATTGCCTTCTAGTATAGGATAATACCAACCTCTTTTTTATTTGCCTCTCCAAAGAGAACCTGTGAGTTATATTTCCATTCTTTTGCCTTCCAGTTTCACTGATGCTGAGAATTCCATTATTGTTGAAGTTCATTTAGTTCTTTTTATTAATCCAATGGTCATCTGACAATAATTGCCTGTTTTTTTCTGAGGAAAAATTCTGAAAAAGTTTTTTAGAATTAGAATTAAAATTCTTCTTGTTGCCAAGAAAAGGGCATTTGGTATTGAATGACCATTAAATTTAATGTAGGTGAACTACAGAGACTTTTGTTGGTATTTGGGTTTCTATACTTATATTTCATTTCTATATTTTCTGCCTCATTTTACCTCTGCCTTTCTTTTTTTAAATTTAAAAATACTGAATTTCAGGGGCAACTAAGTAGCTCAGTAGCTAGAAAGTCAGTCCTAGAGACAGAAGGTCTTGCATTCAAACCTGACTTAACCCCCATTGCCTAGCCCATACCACTATTTTGTCTACAAAAGATAAAAGCATTTCATTTTGTTTTGAAAATTTTCAGCTAAATAAAACTATTTACCCAGGCAGCTGGATGGCAAAGTAGAAAGAGCACAGGGTGTGGAGTCAGGAAGGCTTGAGTTCAAATCTGGCCTCAGACACTTAGTAGTTGTGTGACTTTTCACAAGTCATCTAACTGCCTCAGTTTCTTTATCTGTAAAAGTAGCTGGAAAGAAAATGGCAAACCACTTCAGTACCTTCACCAAGAAAATCCCAAATAGGGTCACAAAGAGTCGGACATGACAGAAATGACTGAACAACAAAAACAACTGTTCACCCAAAACTCTTAGATTTTACTGATCTTTAGTGCAGTATGCATTGGAAATGAGTTATTGGAGAAAGCATTTAATGAAAGTTGATTTTTCACAGGTAGATTTGTAGAGTGGCAATGATTTGACCACAAATTTTCTCTTCTCAAGAGCCTTTCTCAATTCAGGATGGAGCCAAAAGAATGAGTATAGTGCTTGGTAGTGTGATATGAGATATTCTTCATTGGTATATCTTTAATTGATCTGTAATCTCCCCATTAAGGGTGTTCCCTCCAATGGTGCAAATTATAAACTATGCCTTCACTTCATTTCCTCGCATAAACCTTCCACCAGAAATCTACCCAAGGTGCTGGGGGTCTTCCTCCAGGTCTTTTTACTTTGTATGGACACTAGTGAAGCATGTAGGCTATCTATATGTTATTCTTTACTCTCAATACAAGATGGATCCATCCCCTTCTCCAGTCATGCAATTTTCTGATGTTACGTACGTTATGCTTCTCAAGTGTGCTTCTTCAATGGTCATTTTTTTGGAGCTCACTCACACTCATTACACACCTCTCTACTGCCCTATGAGAGTTTAGTTCTTTAGAAAAGGTCATATCTTTTAACCCACAGCAATGTTTAGTCCTTTAGAAACTATTGTATCCCCTAACCCACAGCAATATGTATCGCCAGAAGAATAGTGATATTCAAAAAATTATGACCCTTTATTTCAAGAGAAAGTTTAAGGTAATTAAAAATATTGTGTAAGTTTCTAAAGTCTAGGCATATGACTTTCCAATTCTTGCTTAATTCTGCACCTGACTCACAGTTCAGTGGAAAAAGCTATCTGTAGATAGCTTTTTCTGTAGAACACAGAGGACCTGTGTTCCGATCTCACATCTCATACTTTCTAGCTGTGTGACCTTGGCCAGACCCTTAGTTTCCATGTCTTTGATCTTCCCATCCTACACAGTAGATTTCTATTTCCAGTTTCCAAAAAGAAGGTTGTGTGTGTGAGAGAGAGAGAGAAAGAGACAGACAGACAGACAGACAGACAAAGACAGAGAGAGATAGAGACAGAGAGAGAGGGGGAGAGAGAGAGACAGACAGACAGACAGAGACAGACAGATAGAGGAAGACAGAGACAGAGACAGAGAGAGAGGGGGAGAGAGACAGACAGACAGACAGACAGACAGAGAAAGACAGAGAGAGACAGAGAGACAGAGAAAGACAGAGAGAGACAGAGAGACAGAAAGAGAGAGAGAGAAAGGAGAGACAGAGAGAAAAGGAGAAACAAAGAAACAGAAAGAGAGAATGAGCTGAAGAAGGATAAGAAATCATGAATATGATTGGAAACTTTGGAATTATAATGAAAGAAAGATTACATTTGGGGATGAAAAATTCAAGAGACCTTCAGAAGGCATCTGAGGTCCCCTCCATACATAAGTGCATGATCCTATGTTCTTCATTATCCTTATGCTGTATCTGTCCAAGATCTAGGTACTGATGGACAAGTTCTATGTACTGTGTATCCAACTGCATGTCAGTCTAGATAATAGGCATTTTTATATTAATATGTGAGAGCCATAATATATCAATGAAATGTTGATCAGGAACAAGTGTGATGATTCCATTTCCTTTGTGCTCAGCTTGTCACTTGTCATGTAATAAGTATTAAATATCAACTGTAATAAGATAGTGTCAGCCTATTCTAATATCAGGATAGAGACATGCTGTGTTGTAACTTTGGTGTGCAGATCTGAAGAAAAGTAATCTTAAGAACTTAAAACAGGTATACTTTAAACATATGGAAATGAATTGTTCCTTTGAAACAGCATCCTGGCCTTTTGTCTCATCACAGTTAACTTACAGATGGTCTTTTGATCACCAATGAATTAAGGAGAATTTTTGCATTTATAAAGCTACATGAGTATTTACTTTCTTTAACAGCTTTTGGCAAAATCTTTATACTGTTTTGACTTTGGGAGCCATAAGTACTGCTTAACTTCATCTCACTAAGTGTAAGAGCAGTGACACCCTAAAGGAAAGACTGATATTTTAAGGGTCTTTCTTCATATATAAAAATATATTGCATATTTTTCATACTATCCTGGTTTCCTGCAATTCCATCCTCTGAAGAAGATTCTGAATCAGATACTTAGCATTCAATTCCTTTATCTATGCTATTTAAACCAGAGCAAAAGACACATGAGTAGTGGATAAGTACTTCTGTCTGCCCTTGCATGGTTATTGTTGCTAAGGAAACCATGTCCTTGGTAATCCTTGTGTGCAGCTTGTCGATCACACTATCTGGTGTCATTGATTCTCAAAAATGGCAACATCACAGCATGGCACAGAACCAGGAAACAAAAAGGACAAAATTGGTACATTATATGTCTCCCCACAAACGTTTTTCTAAAAGCCCCCAAAGTGCTGAGAAAAAGTAATTCTAACCACATGTTATAGCTGTGAGCAAGCCGTGCCATGGGATGTAAGTCTGGCATCCATGCTTACCAGCATGCAAAAATGCCAATTACAAATTCCTACTTGTAAATGCAAAAGATAGGGGTATAATAGCCTGAGCCTTGGCTTTCTGCTTTGGAAATTATAGCTGTGTCGTTGACTTAATGTCTCCCAGTTCTAACCTAAGATTCTTTAACAGGAAGTGGATTGATTAATGAGATCTCCCTTGGTTAAGAGATTATAAGAAAGAAAGAAATCAGGTCATTGTGATGTTCCTAGCAATAATTCATATTTAAATGGAAGCCTAGGATTTTAAAATTATTTTTATCTGCTAAATATTTGTCAATCATGAAAATTGTTTTGAACAAATTTTTAGTTTGACTTCCAAATTCTCAACCTCCCTCCCACCCCACTATCCTCTTTGAGAATCCAAGCAATTTAATAGTAATTATACATGTGAAGTCATGCAAAAGAGATTTCCATTTTAGCTATGTTGCAAAAGAAAACACAAACAAAATAAAATAATAAAAATAAAAGGAAAGTAAAAACATTCTTCAATCTGCATTCATAATTCATCAATTCTTTCTCTGGAGGTAGATAGGCATTTTTTTTCAGTTTCTTTGGAATTATCTTGGACTATTATCTTGATCAGAGTAGCTAAGTTTTTTAGAGTTGATCATCTTTACAATATTGCTGTTACAGCATACAGATTCTAGTGGTATTGTTGAGTCAAAAGGTATGCACAGTTTTATAGCACTTTAGATGCAGTTCCAAATTGTTCTCCAGAATGGTTGGACTGTTTTACAACTCCACCAACAATTCATAAGTGTTTCAAATTTTCCACATTCCCTCCAGCCTTTGTCACTTTCTTTTCTGTCATGTTAGCCAATCTGATAGATGCAGGTTGGTTTCTCCTACTTGGTTTAATTTGGAATCCTCTGAATAGGAGAGATTTATAGCACTTTTTTTCCATGTGACTTGATAACTTTAATGTCTTCTTCTAAAAACTACCTGTTCATATTCTTTGACTATATAACAATTGGGGAATGGCTCTTATTTTTATAAATTTGGCTCAGTTACCTCTATATTTATGAGAAATGAGACTTTTATCAGAAACACACTATAAAACTTTTCTCCCTGGTTTCCCATTTTCCTTCCAATTTTCACTGCACTTTTTTTATTTGTGTAAAAGCTTTTAAATTTTGTGAAATCAAAATGATGTATTTTATTTCCCATAATCCTCTCTGTCTCTTATTTGGTCATAAACTCTTCTCCTATCCATAGACCTGACATACATTTTCCTATTATACTTATGATATCACCTTTTATGTACAAATCATTTATCCATTTTGACTTTATCTTAGTATACATTGTGAAATATTGGTATATGCCTCATTTCTGCCAAACTTTTTTCCAGTTTTCCCAGCAACCCCAAAAGCTTGGATCTTTGGGTTTTATCAAGTATTAGACCACTATGGTCATTTACTACTATATATTGTGTACCTAATCAATTCTACTGATCTGCCACTAAACTTCTTAGCAACTATCAGATTATTTTGATGATTATTAATATGTAATATAGCTTAAAATCTGAAACTGGTGGCTGACTTACCCTACATTTTTTTTATCAGCTTACTTGATATTCTTGACCTTCATTCTTCCAGATGAATTTTGTTACCACTTTTTTCTAGCACTAAAAAATAGTTCTTTGGTAGTTTGATTGGTATGTCATTAGATAGGTAAATTAACTTAGGTAGGGTTACTATTTTTATGCCTTATCCTACAAAGGAGTAATTAATATTTCTTCAATTCCTTAGATTTGTATTTGTGTGAAAAGTGTTTTGTTATTGTACTCGTATAATCCCTGGCTTTGTCTTGGCAGGTTGACTCCCAAGTATTTTGTATTGTCTACAGTTATTTTAAATGGAATTTTTCTCTTTCTGTCTCTTGCTCCTGGGCTTTGTTGGTATCATAAAGAAATGCTGATGATTTATGTGGGCTTATTTTATATCCTGCAACTTTGCTGAAGTTGTTGTTTCAACTGATTTTTTAGTTGATTCTCCAGAGTTCTCTAAATACATCATCACATCACCAGGAAACTGTGATAGTTTTGTTTCTTCATTGCCTACTTTTATTCCATCAATTTATTTTTCTTCTTTTATTGTTATAGCGAGTGCAATATGGAATAATAATGGTGATAATGGACATCCTTGAATCACTCCTGATCTTACTGGGAAGGCTTCAAGTTTATCTCCATTATAGATAGTGCTTGTTCTTGATTTTAGATAAACACTCATTATTTTAAAAAATGTTCTGTTTATTCTTATAATCTCTAGTGTTTGTTTTTTTTTAAATAAGAATGGGTATTGTATTTTGTCAAAGACTTTTTCTACATCTATTGACACAGTCATATGATTTTCTTTGTTATTGTCATTGATATGGTCAATTGTCTTGACTGTTTTCCTAATATTTAATCAGCCTTTTAATCCTGTTATAACAAATCCAAATTAGCCAAAGAATATGATCTTTGTGATAAACTGCTATAATCTCCATATTAGTATTTTATTTAATATTTTTACATCAATATTCATCAAGAAATTTGATCTATAGTTTTCTTTCTCTATTTTTGCTCTCCTTGGTTTAGGTATCAAAGCTATATTATGGGGGTTGGTAGGTATCTCAGGGGATTGAGAGTCAGGCCCAGAGATGGGAGGTCCTAGGCTCAAATCTGGTCTCAGGCATTTCCTAGCTGTGTGACTCTGGGCAAGTCCCTTAACCCCAATTGCCTAGTTTGTACTTCTCTACTACCTTGGAACCTATCCTTAGTTTCGATTATAAGAAAGAAGGTGAGAATTTTTGGTTTTTTAAAATATATTGTCATAAAATGAATTTAATATGACTCCTTTAACTATTTTTTTTTCAAATAATTTATGTAGTATTGGGATTAATTGTTCCTTAAATATCTGGTCGCTTGTAAATCCATCTGGTCCTGGGGATTTTTTTTTCCTTAGGAAGATCATTGATGATTTGTGTGATTTCTTTTTCTAAAATTGATTTACGTATCCTATTCCTTCTTCTGTTAATCTGGGCAGTTTATATTTTTGCAAATATTCATCCTTTTCACTTAAATTGTCAGTTTTCCTGGCACATAGTTGGGTAAAATAACTCCTAATAATTGCTTTAATTTCAATCTCAATAATGGTGCATTTATTCTTTTAATTGATACTGAGCTTGCTCCTCATGGGTTTAATGTCTTAGCTAGGCAGACCAATCTTCTGCTGTACTGGGTTGAATGAGTCACTCGTGCAGGGATGTGCTAGTAACTCAATGCTACTACCAGGGCAGGGAAGATGACTCAAACACTGCTTTCTCCTCAGGGCACAACATCCTAGATCAGTGATGGTGAACCTTTTAGGGACAGAGTGCTGGACCCTTCCCCCATCCCACCCACTAGACCAAGTGTCATTCCCCTCCCCCACACCAAGTACCAGACACAACCTGCCCTCTTATTGTTATTATTATTTATTACAGAGAACAGGGGAAGGAGGAAGTGGTCCCATTGGCTGCTGGGCAGAGGGGTGGTAGATATGAAAAAATGTTATCAGGCACAATGGAGAGGGAGAGGGGAACAGCCCCACCCCAGTCCCTCTGCTTTTCTATTAGTTAACCCTGGGGGAGGAGGGGTAGCTACTTGCCCATAAAGAGCACTCTGCCTGCCATGTTTGGCACCTGTGTCATTGGTTTGCCATCACTGTCCTAGATGGAGATCTCATTATGCTGATCTTTTGGGCTTACTCTGAGAGGCAGCTGTGAGTTTGAGTTGAAGTATTCTCTGAAGTATATAATTGAAATTATAGAATTTGTATTTTGGAATACTCTTTGTTTTATAGAATTTACCACCCAGCCATAGCTATATAAGTTTAATTGGTATGGAACTCTGCTTCTCTTCTAATATTTTTTATATGAATGAACTTTAATATTCAGGTCATATGATCTTTAAAATTTTTTATGATGTAAAACATTGATGTAAATGTAATATTTGCCAGACTGCTTTCTAGTTTTCCCCATAATTGTTGGCAAATAGGGAATTGTGTTTTCAAGAATATCGATGCTATTGCTAGCGGAGTTGTAAATTAATCCAGCCATTCTGGAAGGCAATTTGTAATTATATACAAAGGGCTTTAAAAGAATGTAGATCCTATGATTCAGCAATACCACTCTAGGTTTGTATACCAAAGAGATAATAAGGCAAAATACTTGTACAAAAATATTCATAGCTGCCCTCTGTGATGGCAAAAAATTGGAAAATGAGGGGATGCTCTTCAGTTGGGGAATGGCTGAAAAATTGTGGTATATGATGGTGATGGAATACTATTGTACTGTAAGGAATGATGATCTGGAGGATTTCTATATGAACTGGGAGATCCTCAGTGAACTGATACAGAGTGAAATAATCAGATTCAGGAGAACATTGTACACAGAAAGTAAAACATTGTGGAACAATCCAATGTAATGGACTTTGCTACTATTAACAACACAAAAATCCAGGAAACTCCTGAAGGACTTAAGGGAAAGAGAAAGAACTATGGGAGTACAAATGCAAAAGAAAAACATACTACATCACTTACCACATATATATGGGTATGTGATTTGGGGTTTAGGCTTTAAAAGATTACTCTATACCAATTGCTTGTTGGCTCTGGGAGGAAGGAGGGAAGGGGGAGGGAAAGGAAATTAATAATGTAAACATGGAAAATGTTTAAAAATAAAAAATTAGTTTAAATAAATACTATCAAATGCCAAATTTTTAAATTTGATGATTTGTTTGTTTTAATAGTCTATTCCATTGATCTACACCCTCCCTATTTTTTAATCAATACCATTAAGTTTGGATAAATATTGCTTGAAGGGTAGAAGGAATCAATTTTGAGAGAGTGGCAGGAGGAAATATGGCCTAGTCCCCTCACCATAGCTCTTCCACAAAGAGCTATAAAACACAAAATTCTGATAGGGAAATTCAAAAATAAAAAAATCATGGTGAATATTTTTTCCAGTCTAAGTTGGCATAGGGAAATAGAAAGGTCTGCAAACAGTAGGGATAAGGGATGGCTAGGAATTACTCCACAGAACATTCAAGCCACCAGAGACTGACAAGAGAATGAGACTATTACCAGGGCAGGAAACACCAGGACTGGAGACAATTCCTGGTGTCTCCTGGGGATGCCTAAACTCATTCAGGGTTTGGGAAAGGTGCTATGGAGAAAGTAGGTTTATCATTCACTATTCAATTTTGTTAGAGATCCAGGTATGAACTGAATAGGTGAATGATACCTAGAGGTAGCAGAGAAGAAAGCAGAGAATACAAAATAAGAGTTCAGAAGTAAACAGCAGCAGTATGACTCTGATCCCAGAAGCAGAACTAATATTCAGTTCTAGCCTCCAGCCCAGGCTGAAGTAGGTAGTAGAATACCCAGGACAGGAATCCCAAACCAAAGGCTTTTTAAGATTCACTAGCCCTCTCTGTCAGAGGCTCTCATTGAGCAAATTGTGACTGAGTCTAGTAGCAGTCTTTAGAAATATCCAACCCTAGGAAGTTGCAAAGCTCAGGCCAAAAGGGTAGTGATCAAACTTCACCTAGAATTACAAGACTTTTTTAGTACATGAAAGCTTGTAGGTCCCTAACCTGACCTATCCCTGAAAGCCTAGAATTGTTATTCTGGACATTTGGTACCCCACAAAAGCTGCAAAAGGACCCAAGAGAACAAAGGCTTAACCTTGAAATTCCTTCTACACAAGTGTAAGGAGTCCACATCTATCATGAAGTCCAAAATCAAAAAGCAGGCTAAAAGAATGAACAAACAAACAAACAAAACCAAAGAGAATCCCACCAAAAAGAACTATTATAGTGACAAAGATGCTCAAGACATAAAACCAGAAGTAGAGAATGACTCTAAAATAGCTACCTGGAAAACCTCAAAAACAAACACACACAAAAACCAGCTTGAACATAAATCCAAAAGGAATTTTTGAAAGTGATAAATCTAAAGGTTTGTTTTTTTAAAGAACTATTATGACTTTTAAGAATAAGAGAGGCAATGGGGAGAAAGAAATGAAAATTACAGAAAAAAGACACGGGAAGATAATTTTGTATAAGAAAATAAAATCTTACCCTCAAAAAATTCCCTGAATATTTGAATTGGCCAAAAAAAGAAGCAAATGACTCCATGAGACTTCAGTGAGTATCAAAACGAAGTCAAAATGAAAAAATAGAGACAAACACAAGATATCCCATAGTGAAAATAATTTTTGACCTGGAAAACAGGTCAAGGAAAGAAACTTAAGAATTATGTACTATCTGAAAGCTATAACTAGAAAAAGAGCCCAGACATCATATTATAAGAAATCATAAGAGAAAACTGTCTATAAAACAGAAAATGACAGAATCTTCTGGTCCCCTCTTCAAAGAAATTTCAAAATTCAAATTCACAGTAGTGTTACAGTCAAAATGTCAAGCTTCCTGTTATTGGGGAAATTATTGCAAGTAGGCAAAAATAAAATTCAAATACCATGGAGTCACAGATAGGACCACACAAGACTTAGCAGCCACCACTTTAAATAAGGTAAGGATTTGAGATTTGATATTCCAGAGGACAAAGGATGTAGGTTTGTAACCTAGAATAATTTACCCCGAAAAACTACATACAATCAAAGGACAGGGGGAATGGAGGTAAGAGTGGCAGAGATCTTTAATGACAGAGGGCTTCTAAGCATTCCTGATGAAAAGAAGAGTTAAGTAGAGAATTTGGCATGTGTGCCGTAAGAAACAATAAGCAGGTTAATTTTTTTTTAACTTGGAAAGACCTACATGAAATAATGAAGAGTGAAACAAGTAGAACTAAGAGAACTGAGATACCTGGGAATACCTTTTATTTATTTTTTGTTTGTTTTTTATTTTAAGTAGATTGTAGTGTCTTACTTTACTGCTTTGAATTTAAGTTCTCCTTAATCTTAGTGTATTCCTTCTAAAATTACTTTTATTTATTACTTATCCATGTGCATCATTGTTTGCATGTTCTTTCTCTATTAAACTGTGAATTCCTTGAGAGAGAGCAAAAGAAAATCTGATATATGTAAGAGTCAAAAAAACATAAAAGGAGTAAAATGACAATTGCTCATATTCTTACATAAGGAGATGATATGTAGATATCATCCCCTCTAAACTCTACTATCATGAAAAGTCAGAAAGGGAGTCTAATGAGACAATCTTGGAGTGATTGTTATATTCTGATGACCTTTAAAAAAAATGAAAAGAGATGGGGGAAAGGAATACATTAGGAATAGAAGAAGGGAGCAAAAGAATGGGTAAATTACCTCAAATAACTGGGATATACACATGGAAGCTTATATAGCAAGAAACTGGGTGGAAGGAGTGAAGTAACACTTGAACCTTACTGTCATTTCAACTAGTCAAAGTTAGGATGAATATACTTACATATACACTGTGAGTATAGAAATACATTTAAACCTAAAAGTGAAACAGGGGCAAAGAGGGTTAAGAAAAGGGGAGAAATAAAAGAGAGTAAAGATCAAGTAAAGATTAATTAGAAGGAAATGGCACTCTTCAAGAGGAAGTGGGGAGAGGCAGAATCAAGATAGTGGCTTAGAAGCAGCAGAAGTTCAGACCTTAGAAAACCCTTCCTTACTGATCACAAACTGAATGCGCCTAGGGGACTGAAAATCAAACCTAACAACAGGATAGAGCCAAGGAACCCTCTTGCTGGACTCAATCCAAAAAGTGTGCCCCCCACCAAAAGCCAGAATCCGAGAATACTCAGGTTTAAGGAGAAGGCAGAAGGAAGGTCCCAGGACCTCCCCCCCCACCCCACCCCCCTGAGAGCGTTAAGCCTCCAGCAGCAGAAAGAACCTCTAGGCGGGTGAAGGCACTGGTCTGGAGGGAGTACCTTGTGGGCAGAGCTATGCCAGGCTCAGAGTGTCAAACATAGGCAATGGGGAAAGAGCTGGAGAGGAAGAGAAGAGCAGGCAGCCTGGCCACAGAAGCTGAGACCCTCCATATTGCTCCAGCCTTCCAGGAGGTTTTGGCCTTAGGGCACATCCAGCCCAACCCAACTGAAATTAATCCCATCAAAAGTCTTCAGAGGTCTGGGAAGCCCAAACTCCAACACCCCTCCCTCACACACTGCTGAACTTTAATTTAATCCAATCAAAAGATTCCAGAGGACAGGGAAGCTTAAACTCCAACACCCCTCCCCCACAGACTGCAGGGAGAGATCTTTTGTCAAAGCTCCAAGAGGAGAGAGTGACAGAAACCCCCAAAACCCCTCCCCAAAATGAGAGGAGCAAGAGCACAGACAAATACAGGGAGCAAAGAAGGGGTAAATATGAGCAAACAACAGAAAAAGAAGAAAGAAATTACAATAGACAACTTCTGTACAGGCAACAAGCAATGAGCAAATGGAACAGAGCAGGAGGGATCAGCAAACACTAAATCAGAAATCCCAGTGATTTGGATACAGGCTTTGGAAGAACTCAAAATGCAATTCAAAACACAATTAAGAGAGGCTGAAGACAATTGGGAAAAGAACTTAAAAACTAAGATAAGTCATCTGGAAACAGAAAATAGTGTCTTGAAAGCCAAAATCAACCAGCTGGAAAATGAGGCAAAGGAGATGAAAGATGAGGCAAAGCAGATGAAAGATGAGGCAAAAGAGATGAGAGATGAGGCAAAGAGGATGAAAGATGACCTTCAAAGAAAATCAGACCAGAAGGAGAAGGATGACCAAAAAGCCAGTGATGAAATCCAGTCTTTAAGAACCAGAATACAACAACTAGAATTAAATGACTTCAAAAGGCAGTGGTAGTCTCTCGGTGACCGAGAATGACTATTGTCTTTGTGCAGTTTCATCTATGGTGTACCCTCATGTGGCTTTGGAGTCCAAAGGCTGAGGCACAGAGTTTGTGGCACATGGGGCATGGGACGCCTGTTGTTACGGGAGGTGCGGTTGTGGCCTGGTGTCGGCATTCACGTGCAGCGGCAAGAAGTCGACGTTACTCATCTTCAGAGGTGGTGGCAGCATGGTTAATGTGGGTTCGCCAGCTGCTTCTGCTACAACAAAAATCAAATGTTTATATCAATAGTTGCAGAAAATCTTTTGACAAGATACAATACCCATTATTGTTTAAAATAAAAACTAGAAAGCATACTAGATGGACTATAAAGAACTATACTTTCCTTAAAATGCTAAGTAGTACCAGTCTAAAACCAAGAATCACCATTGTTGTAATGGGGATAAATTAAAGGCCTTTCCAATTAGATGAGTAAAAAGTAATAATTTCCATTACCACTACTTTTATTTGATATAGTATTAGAAATGTTAGTTGTAATAATAAGATAATAAAGAGAAATGGAAGGAATAAGCATAGCCTAAAGAAAGAAATTTATCACTTTTTTGCAGACAAGATGAGATGATCCTAGAAAGTTAATTAATTGAAAAATAACAACTTCAAAAACAGATCCAAATAATTGGAGAAATATTTATTGCTTATGGATAGGGAAGCAAAAACATACATACATATGCATATATTTGCATTTACTTTAAATTTATTCAGTACCATAACAAACTACCAAAGAATTACTTTATAGAACTAGAAAAAATTACAAAATCCACCTGGAGAAGAAGAAGTTCAAAAATGTTAAGGAAATTAATGGAGAGGAAACAAAACACAAAATATGAGAAGGAAAGGGTCTTACTATTACCAGATTTCAAGCCAAGCAATAATCATCAAAACAATTTGATACTGGTTAAGAAATAAAAAAGTTGGTCAATAGAACAAACGTTCATAATTTGCAGGAGAGAAAATAGATATAGTCCAATATCTCATTCAATATACAAATCAAACTTTAAGTAAATGCATGAAAGGGTGTAAATAAATTAAAGGAGGAGCATAACAAAAATACCTATCAAATCTATCGATAGGGGAAGTGTTCATGATCAAAAAAAAGATAAAAAGGTTCACTGGAAATAAAATGAATAGTTTTGATTATAAATAATTTAAAATTTTGTATACAAGCAAAACCAACTCAGATAATTAGAATGGAAATTAGAAAGGAAGTGGGAAACTGGGTGGGAAATCTTGTCAGCAAGTTTTTCTGATATAGTTCTCATTTCTAAGATACATAGGGAACTTATTCATTTTTATAAGAAGAATATTTCTCTGATCAATAAATGATCAATGTATAAACAAATGAAAAGAATAAGTACTTTTTGAAAAAATAAATATATGCTATCAATTTTTTTATTACTGATCAGTCATTTTTCAGTTGTGTCCAACTCTTAGTGATCCCATTTGGGATTTTCTTGGCAAAGATACTGGAGTGGTTAGTAATTTCTTTCTCCAGCTCATTTTACAAATTAAGTAACCAAAGCAGAGTTAAGTGACTTGCCTTGAGATGAATCTTCCTGACTTAAGGTGTAGCACTCTAGCCACTGTGCTATCTAGATACCTCAGGAGGAAGGGGGGGAATTCTTTAAGTCACTATTAGAGAAATGCACATTAAAACAACTCTTCCATACTATCTCAAACCCTTCAGATTGGCAACATTTACAAAAAACAAACAGAAAATGACAAAGGCTAGAGGGGTTGTGGAAAAACAGGTAGAAGTAAGGCACTGTTGATGGAACTGTGAACCTGTCCAGCCATTCTGGAAAGCAATTTGGAACTATGTCCCAAAGGCTATTAAATTGTGCATAATCTTTGACAGCAATAATGCTACTGGAACTATACCCCAAAGAAGTCAAAGAAAGAGGGAAAGAATTCTATATACAAAAATATTTATAGCAGCTCTTTTTTGTGTTAGCAAAGAATTAGAAATTGCTCTCCAAAATGGTTGGATCAATTCACAGCTCCACCAATAGTGCATTAATGTTCCCATTTTCCCACATCCCCTCCAACATTTGTCATTTTGTCTTTTCATCATTTTAGCCAATTTGATGAGTGTGGACATCTCAAAGTTGTTTTGATTTTCCTCTAGACAGTAATGATTTAGAGCATTTTTCTGCGTAGTTACGTATAGCTTTTATTTCTTCATTCCCAAACTGTCTTTTCATATCTTTTAACCATTTATCAACTGGGGGGTGGGACTTATTCTTATAAATTTGACAAAGTTCTCTACACATTTTAGATATGAGACCTCTTTCCAAGAAACTGTATAAAATTTTTCCCCAATTTTCTGCTTTTCTTCTCATCTTGGCTACATTTGTTTTATTTGTATGAAACTATTTTAATTTAACATATTTAAAATTATTCATTTTGTATCTTACAATGCTTTCTATCTCATTTATTTGCAAATTTTTCTCTTATCCATAAATCTGATAGATAATATATTCCCTGTTCTTCTAATTTGCTTATGATATCTCCCTTTATGTCTACATTATATTTCCATTTTGATCTTATCTTGGTAAATGCTGTAAGATATTGTTCTATATATAGTTTCTATCAGACTGTTTTCCATTTTTTCCAACAATTTTTACCAAATAATATATTCTTATCCCAAAAGCTTGGATCTTTACTTTTGTCAAACACAAAGTAATTATAAACTTTCACTGCTCTTTGTTGAATGCCTATATTGTTCCACTGATCTACTTTTCTATTTTAGCCAGTAGATAGTTGTTTGTTTGTTTGTTTGTTTTTTGGTGGTTGTATCTTCTCTAATTCAAACAACAATTTATTGTAAGCACAACAGTTTATTAACAAGATGATAATACATATTTTTCCAATATTATAAATAGTATCAACAAGGTTGAGATATAACAATGAGAGAGCACCTTTGCACATTCTATCTCAATCCCAAAGAATATGTATGCTTTCAAGGTAGATAGGAAAAACCTGAAAAACACTAATGGAAATTTCTAAATTCATTGGCTTATGCTAAATGATCTTGAAGTGCCAGTAGTTGGTTTTGATAATTGCTATTTTACAAAGCAGTTTAAAATCTAGCAAACTTTTTTTTCATTAATTCCTTGATATTCTTGTTCTTCCAAATTAATTTTATTATTATTTATTCTAGTTCAATTTTTTTTTGTTAATTTAATTGGCATGGCATTGAATAAGTGGGTTAGCTTAGGTAGGATTGCCATTTTAATTATATTGACTCTGGCCATCCAAGAACAATGAATATTTCTCCAATTATTTGCACCTGATTTTATTTGTATAAAAATGTTTTATAATTATGTTCATGTAGTTCCTAAAGTGGGAAATTATTTTGCATGATATGTTTTTATATTATGTTTGTTTTACTGACTTCTCAACGAGGGGAGTGGTCAGCAGAAAAGAATGGAAACCGGAAAATGAAATAAAATTGAATTTTAAAATCTGTAATATAGTTTGGATTATAAAAGTGATATTATTCCCTGTTCACATTCACCTTTCATCATCATTTATCTTGCAAGTCCAGATCTTTTGTTCCAATAAGTAAATTTTATTACTTTGCCTAGCTACATAAAATAACCCTTTTAGAGTTTGCTAGGTATAGTTCCAAATTAGTAAATTAAGTTCAGTAGTGCTATCATTTTAATTATATAGGTAAGACCCAGATATGAGCACTTGATAGCCTAATACTTTTTTTAATAGTTTTTACTTCTTTGAGGAACATCTAGTAATATGTTTTTGCTGTATTTTGATCTATTGACTCAGCTATTTTGTGCATTTTTTTTTAGTTATTTTGAATGAGTCTTCATTCTCTGTTATAGCTTCCTTAACTTTTCTTAAGTTCCAGGTAAAATCCTACCTCCTAAAGGAAGCCTTTCCTGAAACCCCTTAATTCTAGTGCCTTCACTCTGTTGATTTTCTCAAATTTATCCTGGACATGCAGTTAAACCTTGGTGCTCAGTGGTTTCAGAACATCAAAATATGGTATTTAACATATTTCGATGAGAAAAAAATTGATAGAGTATTCACTATTTGGGTGGCACTCTACCCAATTGCAGAACTCGTTGGTAATGCAATCTTCAATCTAGATCTCAGAAAGAATATGCCCACTCCAGCCAAAACAAAGAACTGAGCATTAGTTAAGGAGCATAAAGAAGAGATTAATTTTAAAGGAAGCAGCAACAGCTAGTGGCAGGGGATTTTTCTTGTTTTCTTCAGGTGAGGAGAAAACACAGGAGGAGGTCACCACTTCATTAATCAAAAAATGTGTGTGCAAAATGGGTAGAAGTGCCAAACTTTGTTGAAAAATATCACCCTGACTGTCTATGATAAGCCCAAAGATCCCAACTTTTGGGACCAAAATTCACTATTTGATAAAAACTGCTGGGAAAATTGGAAGACAGTATGGGAGAGATTAGGTTTGGATCAACATCTCACACCCTAAACCAAGATAAACTCAGCATGGGCGAATGACTTGAATATAAAGAAGGAAACAATAAGTAAATTAGGTGAATACAGAATAGTATACATGGCAGATCTTTGGGAAAGGAAAGATTTTAAGACCAAGCAAGAGTTAGAAAAAAATCACAAACTGTAAAAGAAATAATTTTGATTATATTAAATTAAAAAGGTTTTGTACCAACAAAACCAGTGCAACCAAAATTAGAAGGGAAGCAACAAATTGGAAAACAATCTTCATTACAAAAACCTCTGACAAAGGTCTAATTACTCAAATTTATAAAGAGCTAAACAAATTATACAAAAAATCAAGTCAATTGATAAATGAGCAAGGGACATGAATAGGCAATTTTCAGATAAAAAAATCAAAACTATTAATGAGAACATGAAAAAGTGCTCTAAATCTCTTATAATCAGAGAGATTCAAATCAAAACAACTCTGAGGTATCACCTCATACCTAGCAGATTGGCTAACATGACAGGAAAGGGAAGTAATGAATGCTGGAGGGGATGTGGCGAAGTCAGGACATTGATTCATTGCTGGTAGAGTTGTGGATTGATCCAACCATTCTGGAGGGCAATTTGGAACTATGCCCAAAGGGCACTAATAGACTGTCTGCCTTTTGATCCAGCCATTGCATTGCTGGGTTTGTACCCCAAAGAGATAATAAGGGAAAAGACATGTATAGAGAGGTGGCCAAAAATTGGAAAATAAGAGGATGCCCTTCAATTGGGGAATGGCTGAACAAATTGTGGTATATGTTGGTGATGGAATACTATTGTGCTCCAAGGAATAATAAAGTGGAGGAATTCCATGGGGTCTGGAATAACCTCCAGGAATTGATGCAGAGAGAGAGGAGCAGAACCAGGAGGACATTGTACACAGAGATTGATACGCTGTGGTACAATCAAATGTAATGGACTTCTCCATTAGTGGCAACATAGTGATCCTGAACCACCCAGAGGGATCTACAAGAAAGAACACTATCCACATCCAGAGGAAAAACTGTGAGAATAAAAACACCAAAGAAAAAACAACTGCTTGATTACATGGGTTGGGGAGCTATTATTGGGGATGTGGACTCTCAACAATCATCCTAGTGCAAACATCAATAACTTGGAAATAGGTTCTGATCAAGGACACATGTAAAACCCAGTGAAATTGCACACTGGCTACTGGAAGGGGTGGGTGGAGGGGAGGGAGGGGAAGAATATGATTCTTGTAACCAAGGAATAATGTTCTAAATTGACTAAATAAAATTTTCTCTCAGATAAAGCTTAAACAAGAATTGTAAATTTGTTAAATGACCAGACAATTTGACACTTTAGAGGAATTTTGAAATGCACAGAAAAACACATCATTGGATAGGTTTCTTGTGAAACTTATACCTGGTGAATTTCAAGCTGGATTCAGTGGTGTTAAGAGTCAGAAAAGAGATAGAAAAGAACTCCTGAAGGGCTGTTGCCCAGGGATATCATGAAAGGGGACTCCTCTCTCAGACAATAACATTTCTCCTCCCCATCACCCTCTTTGGCCATGAACTCCATTTAATACAGGTAAAGTTGTTAAAACTATTTATTTAATCTAATTGTTGTTTTTTTATTTTTGTCTATGTATTATTAAAGTTTATTTAGTAAAACACATGCAATAATATCTTATAAAATCTGGGCTTTCTGGTTCCTGGAAAGGATTCATTTAACTTTCATTATTCCTTATGGGAAAAATGAATTTGGTACTTGACTTTTTTGGCACTAGATCTGCCTTCTGGAACAAATTCATGATGCTCTGGGTGCTCCATGAGAGCAAATGTCTTTTGCATTTCTTTGTATCCCTACTACTAGATGTTTGCACAGACTAAATAAACTGTTGTTGTTTGTCCTTCATTTTTGAAGAGGACAAATAACATAGCTGGTGATGTCTTAACTTGTACATAAATTGGCTTTAAGTGAGGCAGAGCTGCACTGAGTCATAGATCTCACTTTCTCTTCCAGAATCATCAAAGTCCTATGGCAAGTCAAAAGTCAGAACTGATGACAGCCCAGCATGCAGCTAAATGGCACAGTGGATAGAGAATCAGGCTTGTAAACAGCAAAATCTGAGTTCAAATTCAGCCTCAGACAGTTACTAGCTATTTACCTTAGTTCCTCATCTGTAAAATGAGAACACACTGGAGAAGGAAATAGCAAATCACTATAGCATTTTTGCAGAGAAGAGTCCATGGACAAAGTCCATGGAATCACATAAAACTGGATACAACTGAACAACAATAACTGATGACTTGGCTTCCCTCAAAGTTCAGCAAGTACTTGGTAAAAGTTTATTGACTGACTACATAGAAATGCTTTTAATTTTTCTGAGTCTATTCTGTAGGCATTTTTACTATTGAGTTTCTCAATTAGTGTCATTTGTTCATTTCCTAGGATTTTCTAAGTAAGACACCTCATCATTATTAAACAAGGATATTTTTGTCTCCTAATTGTTACTGTGTTTTTTAGTTTCTTTCTCAGTTCTTACTGCTATTTTAGCACTTACCAAATTCTTATTTGGTAATATGTAATTAAAAAAAGCTGAGAAAGGGGGCATCTTTGCTTTGTTTACTTTTTTGTTTGTTTGTTTTATTGGAAAATTTCCCAGTGTTCCACATTGTATTGAGCCCTTGTTTCAAAGGATCATTCATATGGGACACTTCTCATTAGTAGAGATTCAATGCTCTGCATCTGTGTGAAGGTCCCAAAAGGAAGAAAAAGACCCTGGAAAAGAGTCGCATGTAAAGGGGTCAACTTCTATCATATTTATATTTGCAGCTTAAGACATTACAGAGATTTCAAGGAATTTTCCTTTGGGTGAGCTATGAGACTTTCTCTTTTGATTGAGCTGAAATAGCTTATTTGCAATGGAGATGTCACTATTTACTTTGTGTATTGTTTAGTATATATACTTTCTCTAGTTTCTGTTTTACCATCAATTTAATAAATGGCTTTATTCATTATTTGCTAACAGTGCTGAATGTAGAAATGATATTTAGTGGGAAGGGAATCCAAGCCTTGAATTTATAGTTTGGGTCACTCTTTCCAATCGGGAATTCAGTTTGAACTCCAAAATTACTTCCAATCCACTAACAATATTTAAATGTTTTGAATTTATATTCATTAAGGATGTAGTTCTCATACCCGCCACTCCTTTTCTAAGTCTTTGTTTCATAGACACTCTTTGTTTTTTAAATAGAAGGAAGATAAATTACATCTTAATTTTTTTTAATTCTTAACTTAATTCTTAAAGTGACATCGTCAGCCTATGAAATTTATCTGTTTTATGGCCTTTTTGGTACCTAATTTATTACTTTGTCTTCTGATTTCTAAGATTTCCTTCTTTGTGTGTGTGTGTGTGTGTGTGTGTGTGTGTGTGTGTGTGTGTGTGTGTGTGTGTGTGTTTAAATCCTTACCTTCCAGCTTGGAGTCAATAGACTCCAAGGCAGAAGAGTAGTAAGGGCTAGGCAATGGAGGTCAAGTGACTTGCCCAGGGTCACACAGCTGGGAAGTATCTGAGGCTACATTTGAACCTATGACCTCCCATCTCTAAGCCTGGCTCTCAATCCACTGAGCTACCCAGCTGCCCCCCCTCCCTTGTGTTTTTGGAGGTTTATTTGTTGGCTTCCTAATTTTTTTCAGTTATAGATTCAGATAGTAATTCTTTTTCCATTTTGTTCATTTATATTTTTATAGAAATAGCTTTTCCTCTGAAGATTGCTTTTAGCTAGATTATAAAATCTCTGACATGTACCTTGTCATTATTACTGTTATATAGCAAATAATTATTTATGCAAAATGTTATTTTACTTATTTGTTATTTATGATTTCTTTATTTAGTCACCACTTAAATCTGTGTCTTTTTCCTTTGGTCTCCTTGAATTGACTAGGTTTTTTTGTTTGTTTGTTTGTTTGTTTGTTTTTTGTATGAAGGTCTGTAAAGGATGTGTTAGTAATTTTTTACATTTATTTGCAATTTTTGTAATAGTATCATGAAGTACTGAGAAACATGGATAATCTTTGTTCCTATTCAGAAAATGCCATAAATCTTTTAGCTCCAGATTTTCCAGAAGTTTGATTAGTTCTGTATTTTCCCTTTTGTTTTTATTTCTGTTAGATTTCCCAGCCCTGACACAAGAACATTAAAAATCTAACTATTATTGTTTTATTATATCTTTGCAATTCAGACTTTTTTTCATTTATAAATTTGGAGCATATATCATTCAGTAGATAAATGTTTAATACTGATAATGGTTCATTGCCTATGGTTCAAGTATGATGTAATTTCTTTATTTATCTCTATTGACAATGTGAATTTTAATCTTTGTTTTGTGTGAAAGCATGATGATCTCAAATATTCTGCTCATATCTGCCATTTTACTTTGTTTTGTTTAGTTTTGTAGGGATGCCTTAAATGCCTTTCTTTTGTTGAAAATCCCTCTCTTTAGTCTCAGATTTTCAGGTACATCACTGAAGGCGTGAACTCCTTTGCCTTTTCAGGGCACACTGTTATATTTCCTCTTGTGGTTTTTATGGGGTAGAGAATAAGCTTGTATCATTTGAATCTTTCTTCCTTTATATTTGAAGGTCTCCCTCCAAGCTGCTTGCAGAATTTGGTGTTTATAGAGGACTGTTAAATTTATCTACTATGTTTCTTAGAGTTTGAAACAAAGATTGCTTTTTTGCTTTCTAAAGTCTAGGCTGGATTCTTTCAATTAATGCTTTTTTTCTGAATTTAAAAGCTTTCTTGTTTTATTTCCTGACTTATGATATTTGAGTTATTCTTATTTGGGGAAACCTATGTTCCTTAAGTTGTCTTTGCACATCATATTTTGAAAATTAATGGCTTTGACTTAGATCATATATTATTTTAAAATTATTGTCTTTGGCTTCTCTTATGCGAATTTTCCATTTTCTGTATTCCAAATCTAGTATTTTTTAAATTTCTTTAGAGATATTCTATACAATGGATTCCATTTTCCTAGTCTGTTAATTGAATTTTTTTTAATTCTGCCATAAAAGCAAAAATTATAATATACATTCATTCCTCATTTTTTTCTTGTGGACTTAATTTCTCTTTTGAATCTTTTTGGAATTTCTTTTTGTTATTCTATACTTTCTTGGGTATCTACAGGATTCTGTTTTTCATCAGGCATGATTTTATTTCTTTTTTATTTCTTCTTAAGACAATTTTATAATCTCTTTGATAATTTAGAGTTCATCTTTCCTCCTAATTTTAGGATCCTTTTTGTTTATTTCTCCACTTATAAGAACATAATTTTTACAAAGTTTTCTTCATCTTGAAATCTTTGATGTTTAAGCTTTTCTCCTCTTTTTCTTTGCTATTCTTTCTCTGAATTCTCCTCCTTTGCTGGTGAATTCATTTCCCCAAGGCAAGGCTCCAAAGCTACCTGAACATCAACCAAGGTCAGAAGTTTTATGGTTTGCCAGTCTCTCTCCTTAACATGAATAACCTCTACAGGTTAAAGATTGGCCCCTTTTGAGTTTCAATCCCCTGTTATTCAGGCTCAGTGTCAAATCTAATAATAATTCATTTTCCTATTTAAAAAAATCATAAGCCTACACATAAAATATCACAGAAAATCTGAACAGTGAAAAATTGAGCAGTAAAGATGAAAACACTAGACCCAAGTCTAAGTTACAAAGGACTTGCTTTTTTATAGGGCTAGTCTGGGATGACCAACAGAATTTCGCTTAGACATCTCACTAGATTTTGTTTGCCAGTTTATCAGAGTTGGGGTTCAGCAGAGATTATCAGCTGAATTTTTGGGTTCAGAGGTTATCTGGTTAGGGAATCTTGGTCAGACTTTTTCAGTAACCAGTTCTTATATGTTGAGAACTGTTAGCTTCTTAACAGAAACCTTGTGCCTCTGTCCCTGGAATTTCACATTCTATTTCATTACAATTAAACCATATACCAGTATATGGTAATGTCTATTAAATATACATACTTATACATGCCTACATTAAAAAATATATATCTAGAGTCCACAAATCTCGTATGGTCTCCTCTTGCTCTAGTTTTTCTATACATTCTTCCCTTCCATCTCAGGTTAGACTAAATCAGTCTCCACTTATTGCAGGGTAGAGGCAAGGTATTTCAAATATATTTATGTTTGAGGAAGAAAGCAGTAGACTTCCCCCTATCCTCTTTATGTGGCTAAAAAGAATCAATGCCTATTGCTCATTGTAGGATTATGTATCGGATGCACTGGCAAAGTATCTGCAGTCATATGGTGCTCTCTCAGTATGGCACAAGCCCTTGATTTAGATTGCATCTCTGTTTAGAGCATGAAGGCTAAAGCAAAAAGGATACTGAGTATAAATTAAATGCTGACATTCTTTGGTGTTAATTTATGAAAATTTTATCTTGTGTAATAAGGAAAAAGACTTGAACAAAAATATTTATAGCCAAGTTCTTTGTGGTGGAAAACATTTGGAAAATGAGGGGATGTCCTTCAATTGGGGAATGGCTGAACAAATTGCGGTATATGTTGGAATACTATTGTGCAAAAAGGAATAATAAAGTGGAGGAATTCCATGGAGACTGGAACGACCTCCAGGAAGTGATGCAGAGCGAGAGGAGCAGAACCAGGAGAACATTGTACACAGAGACTAATACACTGTGGTATAATCGAACGTAATGGACTTCTCCATTAGTGGCAGCAATGTAATGATCCAGAACAATTCTGAGGGACTTATGAGAAAGATGCTATCCACATCCAGAGGAAGAACTGTGAGTGTAGAAACACAGAAAAAAAAATGGGTCGATGGGGATATGATTGGGGAAGTAGACTCTAAACAATCACCCTAGTGCAATTATCAATATGGAAATAGGTCATGATCAATGACACATGTAAAACCCAGTGGAATTGTTCATTGGCTATAGGAGTAGGGGAGGCGGGGAGGGAAAGAGCATGAATCATGTAACAATTGGAAAATATTCTAAATTAATTAATTAAATAAATTTTTTCAAATAAAAATGTTTTAAAAATGTATCTTGTAGAAGATCTCTCTCTGTCTCTCTGTCCCTCTCTCTGTCTCTGTCTGTCTTTCTGTCTCTCTCTCCTTGTGGGTTCAGAAGGAACTAACTGAATTGGGAAAAGCACCATCTTGTTGGTCTTATGACCATACAACAAGATTTCCAATGAATGAATATGCCACAAATACATTCTCTGAGATTCAAAAGTTAGAGGTAACCCAATGTTCCTTCTAACTCTAAGAAGGGTAGCAATATAATTCGAGAATTCATTCTTGGTGTGCAGAGGTGTGGAATATTGAAAATTATGTCAGACTTAGCTTAGGCATTGGTTAGTTTTGCTGAACTTTTTTTTACCTTTTCATTCATTATTATAAGAAATAGCTACCTTGGACAGTGAGGGCAAGGAGCAAGGAGATTGGCAAATGACAATAATAAAAACATTTGGGTCAATATTTTTAAAAGGCAAAAATCTGGTTTTGATCATTCTACAATATAAATGAAGTAGGCCAATAAGTTCATCCTCTTTAAAATCTTTGGTATTCTGAATCAGTGACTTTCAGGGTATGGCTATAGGGTTCTTCCACCAATGCACCAAAGGAAATTTATTTCATTGATAAGCCGCTTCCAATATAGCACAACTATTTTCTCAACAATAGCCATACACCCATTAGAAGTAGCCTTGAAGCCTTCACAGCATGGTGGTATCTGACAGACCATTTGTTCCACTAGCATAACCAGTGAGTACATAGGGGTCTCTTCTTTATCAAGATAAAGAATTGAAGTAGAGTCTTAGTGGAAGAAAATTAAGGCAACTTCCTATTCATATCCATTTCTGTCAGGGTCTGGACCTAACTAGGAACTGTTCCTTGGTGGTTTATGTATGGTATTAGAACAAAATGAGACTATCGTGGGACATTTAGTAGTTAACAAAAGAAAGCAATAGAAAGGACACTCAAAAAGGATACAGCACTTCCCCAAGGTACACTCTTCCCCCAGCTCTATCTCACAGGGCAGGACAGCGTCATTCATAAGGTCTTGGGACAAATCTGAAATGCTAGGACAGTGGACAGGCTTTGGAATCCATGTCAACATGGCCTGGAGCCATTGGATAGTGATGGGATCTTAGCCTCCTGGGACAATCAAGTCTTGAGGACAGTTTCTTTACCTTTTGAGAAAAAAAACTAGCCTAACATATATAAGGGAGAGAATTACTCTAGTAGATAGTAAACCTATCACAATTATAGAGTATAGAGCTAGTCAAATTAATGTAACTTACAGGTAGGTCTTTTGGTCCCCAAGCTATATTCCTTGGCAATGGCTATGTCCTCTCTTCAGTAATCACCTGGGACATCTGCAAACCCAAATGAATTGGAGGTTTGCCTATTCCTTTTCCTCATCAATGAATGATATGCTGCAAGTTTCCTATTCAGTGTACTTTCTTCTACAACTTCAGCATAATTGCCAGTTGGCATATTTAACAATTATACCCTTTCTTCCAACACACTAATGCCTTTAAGCTCTGATCTATAAATTCCAGAACTGTTTGGGTAACTGTAAAAACAAGTGTGAAATGATTGCTATAACAACACCTTCATAGGATTCCATTTTTCACTTAAACATGTAAAATATCACACAGAAAACCCAAGAAAATAATATTCTCTGATAGGTAAATCAATGGTTTCCTAGGAGTTGTATGTTAATCACTATTTTCCTGAAATCTTCAAGAAGCTCATTTATGTTAATTAGTGCCATTCAAGACACCTATTCAATATAGTTAGAGCATGCTTAATCAGGTAAGAAAGCTCTTGGTTTCCTAAAAAAAACAGAAACAGCAAAAAGCATCCTTATTTTGAGAAATAAAATTTTCACATGCATCTATAATAAAAACATAACTAAATTCTGTAAACACATTTATAAATAACCAAAAAAGTCCTTTTAACAAACCTATGAATGATTTTCTTAAAAAGTAAATACTTGGCATAATTGACATTTTGTTTATTAATACCTGATCTTGCATCATATTTACATGGGTTCTGCATAATGGACAATGTCTCCATGTTTCCCCAGTCACCAATGGAGTGAAGCAGAGTTGTGTGCTTGTTCCCATGCCTTTTAGCATGATATTTTCAGTCATGTTGTCTGATGCCTCTAATGAGGAAGAAAATTGCATGAAGGTCAGCTAGCAAGCCAAGACTCAAGTGGAGGGAGAGTTGGTACATGACTTTCTGTTTGCAAATATTTGTACACTCAGTGCAGCCTCTAAGCCTGAGATGCAACAAAGGACGGATCAATTCTCTGCCACTTGCATGAATTCTGGCCTGACAATTAACTCCAAGCAAACAGAAGTTCTCCACCAGTCAGCACTGCTCCACACATACGTGGAACCATCAGTTACTGCAAATGGAGAATTTCAATGCTGTGGATAAGTTTATTTCCCTTGGCACTACACTTTCTTAGGATGTAGACACAGATGGGGAGGTCAAACTGAAGATCTACAAAGCCATTGTGCTGACCTCATTGTGGTATGCCTATAAAACCTGGAGAGTCTTGCTAGCCCCATGCCAAGAAATTGAATGGTTTAGGAAGATTCTGAAGATCACGTGCCAAGATAAAGTACCAGACACTGAAGTTATTTCCCAAACTGAAGTGCCAACCATTCAAAGTCTTCTGCAGAGAGGGCAACTCGAATGGGCTGGCCACATCATTCAAATGTCAAACACACATTTACCTAGAAGACTATTTTACAGGCAAGAGCTCACAAGGAGGTCAGAAGAAACAATACGAGAATATCTAAAGATCTCTCTGAAGAACTTTGGTATTGATTATGAGATTTGATAGACACTAGCAAAGGACCATCCAGCATAGCATATCTTCATCCAAGAAGCACTGTGCTCCATGAGCAAAGCAAAATTGCAATAGGAGATTCATAAATGTAGAGAGATCTCCATTCCAAATGTTCAGAGGGGCTATTTGTGCCTGACCTGCAGTAAAGCCTTCCAAGCTTGTATTGATCTGATCAACCACAGTTAGACACACTGTACATTGACCCTGACATAGGGATGTCATTTTGGTCCTTTTTTGAGTATGAAACCAAAACCAACCAAACAAAACCTGTCTGATATTCAAAGTATTAAGTAATCTCTCCTTTCAAGCTACTAGTAGGCAACAGAGTTAAGTCATTTGGGGGAATTGGCAAAAAACATCTGGAGGCTAAGGGGGAGCCACTCATAAATACTATTCAAATAAAGGACAATATGTTTATGAAAAATAAGTAATATAGTTTTGTTTGATATTGTAATTTATAAGCATTAAAACACTGTTTATGTCTCCTATCTCCTCACCCATCCCACTCCAAATACTACCAAAAATAATTCATCCATGAAAATTAGTTTAAGGCTTTAGGACTCCATGTATATTACTAATGAGTAATATGCTCTAATGAATAATCTGAAAAGAACTAAGATTGTAAGGAATAGCTGGGAGCTAAGATGACAGAGTAAGGGATGTTCTGCTCACCCAAACCAAATACACACCAAAAAAAGAGGAAAGCACTGAGAAGCCAGCATTTCCTGATACTCGAGCAGGATGAGGTTCCATAGGAATTTACCTAAACTATGAAACTATGACTTCTCCTTTTCAGAGAATGAAGTGGTGGTAGAGGTAGGAATTATGCCTCCCACATTGGAGGAATGAGTTTATATATCCATGTTGTATCTTTTGATGTAAATATTTCTTTGTAAAAGTGAATCTGACTATTGGTTGCTAAATGAAACTGAGTACAGAGGATGCCCTTTACACTTGGGGAAGCACTATTGGTAGAAGTTGGAGCCTTTTGCAGACCCTTTAAGCACAAATCCCTTAAGAGTTTTGAGAAACTCTGGGAGTAGAGTGAAAATTAAATTGGCCTTTCAGGCAGTGAGTATCGTGGTAGTAAGTTACAGTTGGTCAAGTCTTCTAGCATGGGGACAGGAGTTGAGGGGGAGAGAAAGATTGGTGGGGGAGAGAAGGATTAGTGGGTATGGACAGAGCAAGTGAGTTTGTTTGTTTGTTTGTTTTTCCAGGATGGAAAAGATGTTAATGTTCCCAGGAAGTAAGGAAGCAGCCAGTAGAAAAGGAAGTTGAAGATAAGTGAGAGAGAAGAAATGATAAAGGGACAAATTTGGCTGGAGAAGACAGAATGGAATGGGATTACTTGTGCATAGAGTGAGATTTGTCTTAGCAAGGAGAAGGGCCATGCACTGAAATAATTGAGAAAAGTGGGGCAGTCTCTTACAGACTGGTAGAAAACAGTTAACAGATTTTTGATTGGGTGATAGATATGAACTGAGTGAATATCTAATGAGGAAAGAATATTGAGTGATGTTGTAGAAGGAGAGCCTAGAAGTGGTAATGGAGAGAAGAGTATTCCAAATCCCCTATCTTATCTGGTATGTATGAGCAAGCAAAAGCATAGGCAGTGCTAGAAAATGGTGGCCATGGAGGCTGTGTCATCAGAAGGGAGCCAGAGCTCCATGAGAACCAATTGGAAGGGATGGAAAAGGGAAAGATTTAAGATAAAACCAAGTAAATGAATTATGGAACATGGCTTTTATTCCTGTTTTTCTCAGCTACTTCTCACTTTTTTTGCTGTTATGATGACATAAATAACTGCTTATTTTCCCCACAGCTTGTGGTATTCAAATGTCTTTTTTCACAAGTGTAGTGGGAGTAGTTCTAGAGCTGTAGGAATTGGGAGAAGACCTAAGACTAAGTCCTTGTTTTGCCACTTTCTTGTGGCAAGTGACTTCATCATCTTTTTGATCCTAAATTTCTTCATTTTTAAAAGTGGAGATTGTTGCTTTTACTGTTGTTGTCTATAAAGATTTCTTGGCAAGGATACTGGAGTGGTTTGCCATTTCATTCATAGCAGATTAAGATAAACAGAAATTAAGCGATTTGCTCAGGGTCCTACAGCTAGTGTCTGAGGCTGTCCATAATAGCTCTTCTCTGTTGAGCAGAATCTTTTCCTCTTTCTAAGGCATGGTAACTAGAAAAGGAATTCCAGTCCCTGCCAATATTGTGATTAGAGCAGAACAAGTCTGAGGGAAGTTCACCTTCACCATAAGGAAACTCATCTTAACAGTCCCTCAAGTCTAGATAGAAAGTTAGGTTTCTCAAAATGAGCAGGTGGAATAAGACTTTTTGAGGACATCCAAAATTGTGGTAGGATAATATTCCCAAAGCCTGGCCATCAATCTTCTTGTCTGATCTGTGTTTTAAAAGTCATACCCTAAACCCCCTATTGTAAAAATTAAAATTAATGTAAAATAATTTAAAATATTTTATTTGTTATTATTTTAGATTAATTTTAATTTTTACACTATGGAAAAGAGTATTTTTACTCTCTACCCATCTATCTAATGTGGTGGTAAATCCAGTGCTTCCTCCTATCACCCCCAGAACACCCAATTTGTGGATAGACACATTTGCTTGGACAGTCTTGGGGACTGTTCCATCTTGTCACATTTCATCAATTGATCTATTCAAATTTATTTTATTTTCTAGTAGTAAAGGCCTAGCACTAAAGCATGACACCGTGCAGGCAGGGTTTTATCCAAAAGAAAGAATATATTGCAGTAGAAACAATCTGGTCATAAGAAGTGGGGATGAGAGTTTATATAAATCCAGTCCACCAAATCATTCCCTTTCCATAATTTCAGCTTCTCCCTTGTGATCCCCCATTAAGGAACCAGCTACAAAGGGAATTTATCTTTTGGGGGTCAAGGATACAAAATTCATTTTAGCCACTTCTTATCTATAAATATATCCATGTATCCCCTTATCCTTACTGGACAACTAAGTAGTACAGTGGATAGAGTTCAGAGTCAAGTCAGGAAGAATCATCCTTCAGAATTAAAATGTGGATTTAGACAGTGGAACAACAGCTTCCCTTAGAATTAGGAAGATCTGTGTTCAAGTCCTTCCTCTGATACATACTCATTGTAAAACTCTAGGAAAGTCATTAAATCTCTCAGTGCCCCAAACTTAGTTTTGAAACTAAGTTTCAAAAAAGGAGTTGATCATAACTGGCCAAAGCTATGAACATAAAAGAAATCACAGGTCTCGTGAGGGAGTAGAAAAGTATACATAAAATGCAATTTGATGAGTATTTCTTAACCATCACTGTATTTAGAGCACTGTGCTCAGTGCTGGAGGAGAGAGACGTATAACAAGAGTACTAATTTGGGTAGGACTTCAAGGAGTAAGACAACGTTCATCAATTCCATTCTACCCCTTGCTAATTGATGATCCAGGGAAATATATATGAATCTAGTGCTAGTTTCCCAGGAGCATGATGGGAATTGAAATGAAGTTTTTTTTTTCCATTTCAACTTATATATCATGGCAAAATTTCTGCTGAAAAGGAAGCAATGTTATTCATTTTTAATTGAAAAATTTTATTTAATTAATTTAGAATATTTTTCCATGGTTGCACGATTTGTGTTCTTTCCCTGCCCTCCTCCTCCTCCCCTTGCCCATATGTGATGCACAATTCCACTGGGTTTTACATGTGTCATTCAAGACCTATTTCCATATTGTTAATATTTGCATTAGGATGTTCACTTAGAGTCTACATCCCCGATCATATCCCCATCGACCCATGTGATCAAGCAGTTGTTTTTCTTCTGTGTTTCTGCTCCCACAGTTATTCCTCTGGATGTAGATAGAGTTCTTTCTCCTAAGTCACTCAGAAATGTCCTGGATCATTGCGTTGCTGAAGCAATGTTATTCAAAAGAAAATTTGGTCTGAAGAGCACTTGCTTATTAGAAAGGTAGGGCTATAGGTTTGACTCACAAAAGAGCTATAATAGCCTCACAAAGAAGCTAACAGCAATCCCCCTCCGAGCAGTAAATGTCTAGTAGTGCAAGTCAGTGAAAGGAGCAGAAGCCAGTAGCAATTTGGGGGTGAGGTAGGGGGGAGAAAGAGCAAATGACAACACAACAGAGAAGGCACCCATAAGGTGTCATCAATTGACCAAGCAAAGATATTATCAGTTCTATAAGCAAGCAGCAGTTCTATAAGCAAGTATCAGAGGCAGAGGGATTTTCCAGCCAGGATGCAGGTTTAGCAATTGGAGTTGTCTAGGCTTTGTGTGCTCTCTCCTGCTTATAGTGTGAATGTGAGATTGAATATGCCACAATATACACAGGGAGGAATTTAATGATATTTACCTTATTACTCTTTTAATTAATGTTTGAGTTGTATTTTATGGCTTGATTGGAGCAAAAAGTTTTCAAATAAGAATTCGAGCGAGAGCTGTGGTTTTAATAAATGTTGACCTAAGAAACTGTCTTCAACTTTGGGACTTTCGGAACCCCCAGTTGGTTAGGGAACAGTATGCATCAAGTGAATTAGAGAACACATGCAAAATACTGTGTGAATTCCAAGGAGGGAAAGGTCCCCTGTAGAGAGATATGAGGAAAGGTTTCATTGACTTTATATAGTAGTGAGGTTGTACTTTAAAGTCTGGTAGGAATTCAACAACAAAGATTAAGGGGGAAAAGGCATTCCAGACATAAGGAATGACTTACAACTATTCAATTTGGCTATAGCATAGAGATGGTGATAAACATTTTAGGGCTAAGCTCTTCTCTTTATTTGGAGGACTATGTGTCTTGTCCATTGCAGAAAGCCATTCTTTCACTTTTTTTCTGCATTTCTTGGTGAATCTGCCCATGAGAGAATTACTTGACTTATATTCCTAGCTGAGCAATGTTCAAAGAAAAAAACCCATTTGCACATGTACCAAGTGTGTATACTAGCATCTCTCTCTTCACATCTCTCTTGCAAACTCTAGTGAAAACAAATACTTGAACAAATTCTCCTTATGATACAGACAGGAAGAATTCCTCCTTTTAAGAGAAATGTTCATTGGTTCCATCCGGTTCCTTCCTATCTCTGTACCATACACCCTCTATTGGGACATCATTCCCAGCAAAACACACCTGCAGAAGCATTCGAGTGACTTTTCTCTTTTGACTTCCTAAAGCTTTTATTGCCACCACCTCTTATTTGGACTTACTGTTTCATATCATGTATTTTTTTTAACTTTCTCTCTTAGTAACAACTCTAAGAGAGAAAGCAAGAACTAGGCAAACGGGATTGCGTGACTTGTGCAGTGTCACACCTTTAGGAAGTGAGGCTAGATTTGAGCCCAGGTCCTCCCTTCCTGAAGTCAGAGCCTGGTGCTCTATTCATGGTGCCACTTAGCTGCCCCTGTTTATTATCATGTATTGCTAATTATCTTTTAATATGCATGCCTTGTCTCCACAACTATATTGCAAGTTACTGAGGGCAGGATCTGGCTTTTTTTGTTTTCTTTGCACCATGATAATGAGGACATTTAGTAGTGGTGAAGAAAAGAAAGGACTGTAGTTTTCTTTTCTTAATTTAGTATGCCACTGACTAGCATTTCTTGTTTTTTTTTTGTCCACTAGATTTCATGCAGAAACAAAAAAGTAAAACTTTTACTTCCACCACCTTCCCTGATGTTCTCATCAAACAGAGGCAGGGAAAAGGGGAGGAATAAAAAGGAAGAGTACGTCAGACTGAACTCTGTATCAGAACTCACTGAGCTCAATTCCTTTCCCCCTTGGAGACGTGAATGAACTGTCATAAAGCCATTGCGGGACAATCTTTAAAGCTTTTCGGTAATGACAGTACAGTGTCACAGAAGCCAAGGTTGCAAGTCATTTTGAGAAGCCTGTGAAAATTATTTTTGAGTTGGGAGAGACTGGCTAAAAGCTATTGGCAAAGGAAGAAATGAAATTCGGTGAGAGAGGCCCTTCCTCAGTGTTTCTGCCATACAGAATCATAGAATCTTGGAATTGGAAGGGACCTCTGAGGTCATCTAGTCCAAGTTACCATCCACTGCTGGAATCATATGAGCTTGCATACACCTCACCTCAGGGGTGGCATGTGGATAAAATGAGGGCTTTGTAAGGAATAGTTCTTTAGAAAGTCATATAATATAGTGTGTTTTGCATTGTCTCGGCACAAAGAATTTTGCCATACTTTTCAGGAAAGGTGAGTTTTAGATAGGGAGAGATCATAAGAAATTTCAAATAAAGCAGATTTCTTTTTTTCCCCACTCTTCTAAAGTACTGAATAGTGATGGCTAAGAATCTCAGAACTTCAATATTGAAAAAGAAAAATATTAGCAAGGAAAAGTTTTCACATACTATTAAGACTGTACATTATTCCCATAATTTGGTTGGGATGCGTTTGGTGGGCAGAACCTAATTTGGCAACATTTTCTCCCAGAAAACATCAGGATTGGCTTAATGTTTATGATTTTTGTTTTGATTTGGAATGTAAGGTACCAGATAAAGGAGTCCAGGTGCTCAAAAACAATCTGACTGAATGTCTATTGTTTGATATTCTCACTGTCAAATCTCTAAGGACTCATAAACAAGAATTTCATTCTTTCCTGGTTTATCTTTGGGAACTTAAAATAATTAGCCATATAGGCACCTCTAAAGATCGTATGAGAAATATCTTCATTCATTCATTTTACCTTTTCTTTACTTCAGCCACAGGTAGGGCCATGATCATTGTACTCAAATAGGGCATTCTTCACGTCTACATATAAATCTAGACATTATTGATCAAAGGCTTCAATCAAGGTCATAAAAGCTAGTCCCAGAGGAAGCCTGATCCAATTAAATGGAAAAATGACAGAAACAATGTGACTCTATCACATCCACTTAACTTGACTACATCCCTGCATTGACGTAATCTACTTCAAATTCCAACACTCATAGTTCATATATTTTAGCACACATTTCTGGCTGAAAATCCCTTTTGATAAATGACTGGGTTTGATAGCCAAAAGTGGTTACTTCATAGTGTTAGCTGAGTTAGTGAGCTGTATTTTTTTCTCATTTATTAAGCACATACTATGTGTCAGGCATATTTGGGTTATAGCAATTTATTTCTGAAAAATTAAACCCTAAGGAAAAATTATAAGTTTCTACCATTATTCATCTATCAGAGTCTATTTGACTCTTGACCCCAATCCCTTCCTTTGGTCTCCATGCTTGACCCAACTGCAATATAATTTGTGCCCAGGTATCATAAAAGCAGTATTTCCTAGGGCCCCACTACGTTGGCTGGGCTACCTTTTCTTAAGGGCTATTTGGGTTAAGCTAGCTCTTTTTCTTAAAAGAAGTACTAAATTCTCCTTGATATTTAATTGGCCTTCAGGGCACTAGCTCAAGTTCTAGAGGCAGCTTCCTGTTTGTCTGAGTTGAAAAGGCCATACAAAGGCTCCCTCTCTCAGCTTCTGATCATAGACTAGCAGCATGACCAACACTGAGAATCTGGGCTCAAATGAGTGTCCTTATTGAAAATCCTAGTTGAATATTTTTCTCATTCTGTACTAAGTAAAATTCCTTTTGTTAACTGTTAAATAATCTATGAATATCTCATTTCATTGTAATATTGGATATACATGACCAGGAGTGACTTCAGTCTGGCTCAGTCCACATCTGATTTCTGTGACCCATTCCTTGATCTAGTTTCAGGAAACCATTCAAGCATAGAACATGTTTTTTCCTCCTGAACCTACATTTGAAATCAAAGCAAGCATTTATTTAGTCATTACTATGTGCGAAATACTGTGCTATATGATATGGGAGCTACAAAAGAGGACAATTCTATAACATAAGGTTCTTATGACCCAATAGGGAAATAACAAAGAACAATATTACAAAAAGAAATAAATGTTAAAAGGAGATAGACATAATTACTTGACAAATGATTGGCATAGACCACGAGTCAGAGAAACATGAATTTAGAGTTCACCTCATCCAATCTCCTTACTTTACAGATGAAGAGATGGAAGCCCAGAGGAGCAATGTGCCCCAAATCACATAGGTCACAAATGACAGAACTAGGATTTTAATCTAGGTTCTCTGACTGCAAATTGAGTATTGTGCATTGTACCACATTGGAAAAACTTCATAGAAGAGAAAAAACCACCAAGCACTGGAGAAGTCCAAGATTAGCAGTAAGCCAAAGAGTATCCCTCATCATCTGCATTTTTCTTCCTGGTGTTCATTTCTTCATCCATTCTTTCCTCCAGTCTGCATGTTCTCAATGCTATGAAACATATGATGACTAATACTTAATTACAACCTAAACTAAAACTATGCCATGTCCCATCAGTTACTTGAAAGAAGAGTTGATAGACTGAGATAGGAATCTGGAGGAAACCTGAAGGCAGATTTTTGCAGCACCACATTGCCAAAGGGAAATAGGTCTTTGCTCATCAGATTATCTATCCTACAGAAAAGATAAAAGAATATGGTAGCATCAGAGCAAACATCTAGTATGAGCCGTCCTGCTATCAACCCTGTGGTGCTATAATACTCTGAGAGCTGAAAGAGTAAATGGTAGGAGAATCCATTGTGTTCTCTATTTGACACATATATCAGAATGTTAGGTAACAATAAAATTCTGAATTTATGATATATAGATTTCTTGTCATATATCATGTTTAATAGATTTATTTATTATTCACTATTGAATATTAAAACTATATTCCCTTAAAGCAATAGAGGCATCAAGAAAGAACAAAAATGACATGCTATCTTTTTTTTTTGACATGGTGAACACTGAAAACTACTCAGAATAAATATTAACGCAATCATGACAGGTATGCCTGGGAATAGCATGGTACTTTCCTAGGAGAACATGTTACTTTCATAGGCTTATAGCAAGCTATACATCATCTCCTTTCATAATGTAATTTGAATAGTACCAGACAAGAGAATGGGAATCTCTTGGTTATATTCTGATATGATAGAGGTGTGTTACCTTAGGTAAGTCAATTAGTTGAAAAATATTTAGTAATGCTTACTATATAGACTAAATTAAGCTCTGGGAATGTAAGGAAAGTCAACATTCCCCTGCTCTTAAGGAGCTCATATTCTAATGGAAAAGATAAAATGTAAACAATTCTGTATATATTCAATATTGTTCCATACAAGGAATAGCCACTTGATCTCTATTCCTGTTCCTCATCTAACATAGAATCATGGACTTAAAGCTGAAAGGACAGAGCCAAGATGGCAGAGTCAAGGCAGGAAGAACTCAAACCTGTCTGAGAAATCCTCTCCAACCAACCTTAAAATAATACTTCAAAACAAATATTGGAGTGAGAGATACAACAAGGGGATGAAGTAAAGCAATTTTCTTGCAGAAAACAACATGAAAGGTGGGCAGAGAGGGTCTGGTTCACTGGGGTAAGGAGGGAGCACAGGCTACACATCAAGACTGCATCAAGGAGTACCTGCACTACCCAATGGCAAACCCCCACAGGTTATGCCTACTGCTCCAGGTTCTGGACTTGGGCCAAAGCCAACTTCAAAACCCTAAGATCCTGCCTAAGCTAATATCAACGCACCCCCATGCCAACACCTTGACATTCCAAGCCCTAGTACAAGCCTATAGTGAGGCCCCAAGCCCAAGGGTCAGGTAGTCTGTCCTGTGCCTAGACAATGAGGCTCCAAGCCCCTACTTAAGCCCAAAGGGAGGGCCCAAACACCAGTGAAAGGTGGCTCACAGTGCTCTGAGCCCTGAAAAACATCATCAGACCCTGTGGGAGACTGAAACAATGAAATTTTGATGAGTGAAACAAACAGAACCAAGAGAATATCGCATACAGTAACAGATATATTCTTTGAAGAATGACTTGTGTGTGTCTATCTCCAAACAAAAAATTGATAAATACAAATAAGTCATAGTTTTGTATATTGTGGAAAGGAAATAAGACTGACAGTTGGTGGGGGAAGGGGCAGCTGGGAGTGGCAGTTGGGTCTTGTGACTAGCACTTCCTTCCTGCCAGGAGTGGCAGTTGGGTCTTGGGACCAACACTTCCTTCCTGCCAGGTTGAGACTTGCTTCCTGGTGTTGGAAGAGGAAGGAGCTTGTTCAGCCCAGTCTGGTGTGGTATGCCACCTCTTCTTGGTTCAGCCCAAAGATTCAGGCCCAATCACTTCTGAAGATTAGACCTGTTCTTGTTTGCTTTCTGTCTACTGCTAAAATTCTAAATTAGACAAAACTGGACTGATATAGAGTAGAAGGGAGTGGGAGAACCCTCTGCCAGCCTCTGGCCTGGCCTCAACTCTGAATCTGAGGAAAGAACTCCAATCCCAACTGGTTATTAAACTTTTTATTATTTGAATTCGCAGTCAGATAAGTGGACTATCTTTTCTGGTCATAGAGGGAGCTGAACTTCAGTTCAGTCAGTCCAGGACAAACAGGCCTTATCGGACCCCTGCTGCTTCCTCTCAGCAGGGGGCATCTCCCTCCCTTGCATCACCAAGCAATATACCCTCTCTCCCCTTAACTCCTCCATACCCCTGCTACAGACCTCCCATTACCCCCTGTTTTCCAATTCCCATTTCCTTTCCCAATAAATATCACAATATTTACATATATCTTTTTGTCATATGATGCCTTCTCTAGTTGGGGAAAGAGAGGGAGGGAGTTAACTAAATATCTTAATATTTTAAATGTTACAAACAAATGAATATTTTCATAGAATAAAACAAAGAAAATTGAATGAATCAATCCTATACATTAGTGATTGTTTTCAGTATTGTTGGACTCTTCATGACTCCATTTGTTTTCTTGGCAAGAGTACTAGAGTGGTTTGCTCTTCCTTCTCTAGATCATTTTATAGATGAGGAAATTGAAGCAAATAGCATTAAACAACTTGCCCAGGGTCATGGAGCTAGTAAATGTATGAGGCCAGATTTGAATTCAGGAAGATGAATTTTCCTAACTCTAGGCTGGGCTCACTGTACTATCTAACTGCCAACATTGGTAAGAAATAGAAATAGGGTCTCAAGTTAGTGCATAAAGATTCCTATGGTCTTTGAATTGACTTGGTTTTAAAATGTAATATTATTTATATTTTATTATTTTTATTTATTTTGTTTATAGTTCCCAATTATATTTTAATCTGGTTGACAACTCTTATATATATATATATATATATATATATATATATATATATATATATATATATATATATATATACATAAATATATATGTATATTTAGCTTAATCTACCTTCTTAAAACATAGCTTTTTTACTTACCTGCTCAAAACATTTCAATGGCTCCCTATTTTTTACCAAACAAAATCTAAACCACATTCAGACCCCAATTTACCTTTCCATATTTATTTCTCACCTCTCCCTATTGTGTGCCTTGCCCTTCAATTAAACTGGACAATTTATGAATCTTCTCATCTATTCTACATTTCCCAAGCCTCCATTTTCACTCTTTTCCTCATACTTGAAATGCTTCTCTCATATTCCCCCAATACTTTGTTCATATATATCCTTCAGAATCTATCTGAAATGCTTCTTTCTCCATGAAATCTTTCCCAACATGAGGAAGTCATCTCTGTCTCCTCTGATTCCTCAACACTCTGCCTCAATTAATGCATTCTTTGAACCACTCTGTATCGTAGGTATTTGGAAAAGTTTTTATTTCTTCTAATAGAATATGATCTTATGAGCAGGGACCAATTTTATTCATCATTCTATCCTTTAGAGATCTGACTGGGTGGTAAAAATAGGCAATGGTAAATATTTCATAAACTTAATTGGAATAGTCATTTATGTAAAAAGCATGCACATAATTGGAATCATGGATTTTGAAATCATGGGTACCATTTCAGTTTAGAACACTTTGAACTGGCTCATTCTCTATTAGTGTCTTGTACAAATTAGTAGAATCCTCTACCACTCCTCAATTCACCAGAAAGCAAGCTTTAGAAATCTAACTTTCCTCTTCAGGAGTAAGCTGAAGGTTGACTGACAAATGGGCTTGGAGTTGAGAGATTTCTGGGTTTTGCTCAGTCTTGGCTCTAACACTTAACAGGTGTGTGATTTCATTACTCTTACCTTGCTTCCTCCATCTGTAAAATAAGAGAAATACCTATACAGACATGCCGTAGGGGTTTATGACAAATTAAAGCACTATGTAAATGTGAGTCATTATAATGGGACAAATTTCTCCCCAGTTATACAGAAGAGGTATTAATAGTAGCTAATAGGGGACAATCTCACTCCATCTCCTCATTCAATGAGGGAGAGCTGCAGAGATTGTCTAGAACAGTGGGACTGTCACAAGAGCTGTGACTTATTCAGAAGATGCTGGGGTTTGTCTTGAAGCCAATGTCCAAATTCTCTCTTCCCACCTAGATCCTAAGGCTCTGGAGTACATGCTCCTCTTCTGCATGCTCACTTTCGCTTCCTCCCCCATCTTCCCAGCTGCCAGTTTATGCCCCGTCTAGTGTTCCTGGAGCAACCCCCTATGAGAGACCTAACTGGAACCACCACATCTTGCTTCCTTCCAGGATTTTTTCAGGCCGTATCTTTATCTGATTTTGCCAAGAAATCGAACTTCAAGGGCAGCTCTTGAACAGTTGAGTCACCTCCTTCCCTCTGTAGGGACCTCTTTCCAACCAGCGATACTTTGGCCTTAATTCTCAAGGATTAACGTAGTACTCCCTCCCATTCTCCCTTATCCCAGTGATGCTGAAGCCAATGGCATGGCGCAAATCCCATTCCCTAACTTTCTGCTACCTGCTCCGTGGACTCTGATCCTCCTCTGCCAAATGTCCCACTTCTGTTCTACGTGCCTCTTCTACTCTTCTGGAATGCCTGTTCATTATTAACAAAGTTACTTTCATTTTAATTTTCCCCTTTTCCTATCCCCACTATTTTAGCTCTCATTAAAACCAGGCTCCCTTTCACTTGCACCCCTGGATTACATTGGTTATAGTGGAGGAATCAGAATATTCCTTGCTTCCCGGTGTCACTTCCAGCCAATCTCTCTATGATGATCACTTAGCAACCTCTCCTTTAATTTCCATTCCAAGTTTATCACCCAATAAAGATTCTGGTATTGGCTATTTATCAAACCTCAGGATATTGTTTTTTCTTTCTCAATTAGTTCCGTGCCTGAATCACAGTGTTTCTCTCTACACTGTAAGATACTTATAGACTCACTGAAATACCCAAATTTACCTTTTCCTCAAACTGTGGACTGTATATTGACTTAATTTTAAAATGTAATGTTATTGGGGCAACAAAATGTTTCAGTGGATAGTCAGGCCTGGAGATGGGACATCCTGGGTTCAAATCTGATTTCAAATACTTCCTAGTTGTGTGATCCTTGACAAGTTCAATTAACCTCCATTGCCTAGCCCTTACTGCTCTTCTGCCTAGGAACCTAAACTTAGTATTGATTCTGAGACAGAAAGTAAGGGTTTACCAAAAAAAAATTCAAATTATCTATGTTTTATTGTATTTTTATTTTGTTAAATATTTCCGAATTACATTTTAATTTGGTTCAGGCCACCCTTAGAAGCATAGTCGTAGTAGTATTGGGGGTAAAAGGTTGGGTGTTTAATGTCTCTAGGCCACACTGTTCTCTCAGTCACGCCAGCTCCCAACCTCAACATCATTCTCACTTCCTCCTTTGCACAGACCCCTCTTCTCCATTGTAGCAAGGGAAGGTAGAAAGTTGCAAGAATGTCTTAAGGCAGGTCTTAAGACTTAGAATCTTTCCTGCGCTGGTTGGGTCCGAGTTCCAAGGAGCAGTTTTCCAACTGACTCAGTCTGGAGCTGAAGGTGAAGAAGGAAGGTGTGTAGCTGAGACTCCCTGAACAAACCACCTATCAAGCAACTGGCCTTTGAGGATCAACTGGCTGAGGGTGAGAGGAAAATGTCCACTCTTCCTGATGGACAGATTGACTGGGGAAAGACCTCTACCTTGCTGGGACCATCTCAGGACAGCCCAACTGGGATTCCTGATACCTGACCATCCATTGACTCTGTATGTGTGAGATTTCTGGGTTTACTGTGAGATTTATTCTTAATGGTCTTTAGTTAAGATAGTGAGACAGCGTAAGCTTAGATAGTCCAATATAGTGGGTAAAAAGTCAGATGCTACCCTTCCCCTTATCCTTCCCCAAAATCTTCCCCTTCTCTGTTAATAAACTCAAGTTATTTAAGTGTGACTTTCCCTTGTGTAGAAACCCTTTCCCCTTTCCTAAAATCCCCAAAACATTATATCCAACCTGTTGTCAAATCTTGTCATCCTACCTTCATAACATCTCTTACAGAAGTCCCTTTCTCTCCACTCAACCAGCCTCCACCCTGATTCGGTCTTGTGGATAGACAATTGCAATAGAGTAGGAATTGTCTCCCTACCTCGAGTCTCTCCCTCTGCAATCCATCCTCCACCCAGCTTCTAAGGTGGTTTTCCTACAATATCGGAATGTCATTCTCCTACTCAATTGTTACCTGTAGGATTAAATATAAAATATTTTTGGATATTAAAGCTTCTTCATCATTGAGCCCCTTGTTGGCTAACTGACCATCATGCCCCATCTGAAGCAAAAGTGTGAGGTGGGCTAAAGCGCACCTTCTGTGATGTCCCATTTCCCAATTCTGAAAGAAGTCACTATTCCTCCCCACAAACATGATGCTCCACACATGTATCCCTACACTCATATAACCTCAATACCCTCATTGCTATCTAGCAGGCAGCAAATTAACCTTCCAGCTCTACAACTCTCACTCAAACTCTTTTCTGTGCCACAATCTCTCAGGGTTTTGTTGGGTAGTTTGCTAATTCTTGACAACTTCTTTATGAGGTTTCATGGGAAACAGTAGAAATAATGTTGGTTTGGGAGTTATAAGATCTGAGTTTTTGCCTGAGATCTTCAACTACATGGCTGTGTGCAACATGTAGGCAATTCAATTCAACTGCACGCAAGAATCTTGCTTTTCTTATCAGTGAAATGGGGAGAGAGGAATGGTATAGAAATAAATGATCGATTATCAGCCAAATTTTCATGATTCTCACATTATGCTATAATGATGATGACTTAATTAATTTGTTTTATAAGATGGTTCTTAGAGATCATAGTCTTAAATCAGGGTAATGGAGGACATTTTAGACACTGTTGGAGACCTTAGGGAAGGGGGGAGTATATTTTTGAGCTGAGAAATCTTTTGCCTATATCCCACAAGTCATAGCCCTTCCTCTTCATATCTATAGTTCCAGCCCTGAAAACCAATTCTGCTTGACTTTTAGCATCTGCAGCACCATTAGCATTATCAGCCTTGGTTTCCCTAACTTAAAAATAAATTATAGAAGCGAGGAACTGTAGTTCTTCTAATTCATGTAGAAGATCTCTATGAAACTATCAGCAAAATGAAGTATAGAATGAAGAATAGAATATTGGTAAGGGAATTGAGTGGACATCTAATCCAAAGAAATGAGGAAATGAAATTCAAAAGATATAAAGAAATTTCTCCAAAATCACGCAGTAAGATAATGGTGAATCCAAGCTGAGATCTCTTAAATTCTGAAGGGATGAAATTCTTCTACAGCCCCTAGTGGCTCCAGAACTAGCTAAGCATGTGCACAAGATAAGGATATGAAATTAGACTAGTGAGGAAGGGCATGTGTGCACATGGGTAACGGTGTGTTGAAAGAGTAGATGTGTATTTTCTGTAGCATCTACACTCTTCAGTTTTACCCAACTGAAGCAATCTGTTTTGGGGGTAGTGTGATAAAAGTGTGGAGGAAAGAATGCTAGATAGAGTCTAACCAGACTTTAAGCTGAAACCCAATTCTGCTACTTAACAACCTGGATGACCTTGGGCAAATTCAGTTCATCTCTTTCTTGGCCCCTTTTCCTCATTCATTGTGAAGGGGACTTAATCTCTAAAGTCCCTTCCAACTCTAAATCCTATGAAAATAATTTCTGCTTTAAACAACATGAGACCTTGTTTATATGACAAGAGAAAAACTGGATCTGGCCACAAAATATTTGGTCAGCTGGGTTCACCATGGGTTGCCTTAAAATCATAGGAGCAACAAACAGTGCTTCCAGGTTCCAGCCACATGGCTCCACCATGTGGATAACTGTGGTGTGCCAGGCTGACCAAGTTTTTATATCCTGGTCCAGTTTGCTATTGGCATGTAGACTATGCCTGAAGATGTTGAAGATGTTTTTTTTTTCCCCTTCTGGAAGCAGGAATAAATAGCAGTAATGCTACCTACCAGTGATATCTTTGAATAAAATGGAGAATCATCTACTGTACTGATATTTGAGAAAGGTCTGGAATATACTTTATTCAAAACATAACCTTTTTTGCCATATATGTAAATGAAAATTTCATATAATTAAATTTTTAAAATTTCACTTTTGCATAGAACATGATATTAAGCTGTATTTGCTAGCTTTTATAAAGTGTCAACAATAATCTCCTATAGCAGAAATATGGATTTTGTAGGTTATTGGCTTGAAACAGTTTGCCACAAAATTAGTAATATTGAAATGTGAATTATTCACTATTTACATTTTAATATAAATTCTTAGAAAATAGCTTCATGAAACTGATTTTTTGGAAAATACTGGAAAACAAAGGTGGAAAATTTAAACCAACAAGCTAACTTGTTTATTATATCAGAAGTTACCTACTTTTTTTTTTTTTATTATTTTTACTATTTGGTTAATTCTACTTGAACATTCAAGAAGATGTGATTCTTAGTGGCAAAATAAAACATTTTCTTCATCTATAAACTTTATATTTGATTGACTATTGCAATTAATCAATATCTCTCACAATGAGTTTCAAAAAGGAAATTTAGTAAAATTAACATTGCATTTCAAATTTTTAGCCTCAGGACAATTTGTTCAACAAGCAATTCCTTCAGTTCATAATTTAGTTGAACTTTTCACTTTTAAGTTTGTCTCCAGTTTATATTTCATTTTACCACTCGATTCAATGTAAATTACATGATTTGCATTTTAGTTTATTAATGTAGTTTTCTTAATTTAATAGAACTTTGAAACAAATGTTCCCTTTTTGGTATACAATATGTGAATTTCAATATTTGTGAAAATTAAATTAGCTATGAAAATGTCAGTGTTACACTTCAGGTAATGATGTTTCACTGACAACAAAAAAAAAATCCTGAGGTGAATAAGAAGTATGCGTTCAACAAATTCATTCAGCAAATATTTACTGCATGATCTCTGTGTGCCAGGCACTTAGATAAGTGCTATGGGGAATGTAAAGAAGCATAAGACATGCTTTCTGCCTTCTAAGAATTTATAATCAAGGTGAAAGGAGAGGACATAAACACAAAAACTTTTTTAAAATAACCGAATTATCATCAATATGATAAAAGCCAAATGAGTGATTGAGACAGTAAATATTCATCAGAGTTCAAAAGAAAGATCACAGTGTCCTAGAGTGTTCTTACAATGCTGCAGGGGAAAAAGCCATTGAGATTTGGCTTTAAGTAAGGTTTGAACAGGCTGAGAGGAGAGCATTGTAGGAAGGGAAAATGTCATGATCAAAGTGGCAGGAGATTGGAGGTGAAATGAAGTTGGAATATTTCAAGGAAATCAAGTAGTAGAAAACAAATACTGAAAACATTTCACAGAATCATAGCATCTCAGAGGAGAAAGTGACTTTAGAAGACATTGAGTTCAGCCTCTAACTACTTTAACTAAACCTCTATAACTTACCTAACCAGCAACTGACTAGTCTTTCTTTGAAGACCTTTAGTGATGGAGAACTCCACAACTTTTAAGGTTGCCTATTTCACTTTTGGACAACCATAATTGTTGGAAAGGGTTTTTTATTCTATCAAGACAAAAGTATCCTCTCTGCAATTTCCATTCATTGCTACTAGTTCTGTACTTTGAGCTCAAATAAATCTATTCCGTCTTCAATATGGTAGCCTTTAAATATCTGAAAAGAAATTTATCTTTCTCTTCTCTCAAAGTTAACTGTTCCAAATTCCATTAATCAATCATCATATAAAATTATTTTAAAGTCCTTCAACATCATAGTCATCCTCCTATGGAAACCTTTCAGCTTATCAATGTCCTTCCTAAAACACTGTACCTATAAGTAAACATAATATTCTAGGTATTGTCTATCACCTCCCTCACCCAAATACCAAAGATCTAATAATATAGACAAAAAAATCGTTTTTAGGTTTTTTTTTCCTTCTCCCTTCCTATACTTGGGAATTTGATTTTTGAACCCAACTACAGGAAGTGTCTGGCCTTAGACACTTCCCAGTTGTGTGATCCTGGGCAAGTCACTTGACCCCCATTGCCTAGCCCTTACCACTCTTCTGCCTTGGATTCAATATACAGTATTGAATCCAAGACAGAAGGTAAGGGATTAAAAAACAAAACAAAACATTTTCCTTAAAGGAATTAACAAAAGGAAAATAAAAGTTTAATAGTTTTGCCTTCTCTTCATCCAATATGGCTTCTTGGATTTTCCCCTTTTCCCCAATCTGGATTCTTTTAAAGTTATTTTATTTTCCTTAGTGTTTGTCATATGCCTGAGCTTTAGCACACCTAATATTTTCTCATTTTAAAAAATTGATATATCTTGTTTGAATACAACAAACATATCCCACAAACAACCCAACAGAGAGAAGGAATATGTCCTTGAAATGTGAAGGTACAGTGCTACCTTTTTAAAAATTTGTCAAAGAGTTCTATTTTATTATGGTCATCCTCTAAAATGACAACAAAATCAAGAAAACTGGAAAATGTATGGTTTATGTAATTAAAAATTGTTCCAAATGGCAGTGGAAATATTTCATTGTTTCAACCAGAAAAATCCAACTTATCAAGAAAATTTTTTATGTCTGTTAAATTTCTATTGTGTTGATGATCTATATATATTTTCTCCATTTGATTTAAACAAGATACCATTATACATTTACTATATATATATATATATATATATATATATATATATATATAGCATATATTAGGGAGTGGGAGAGGAGAAGGTGTTGATTTCTCTGAAGTTGGCTTCCGACACATATTTTAATTGCTCTGTATTTTCCATAGGTGACACAGGTTCTGAATGTAGTTTGAGTGTACCTCACTTAATGCTAATTGCTTTTACCTTCAAGGTGATTATCATCTAAGGGAACAGCATAAAACAGGAATAGAAGAGGAAGTTATCTTTACTTATTTAATTATATACCATTTGTGGTGAATAAAGGCTACAGAATCCCAGACTGCTCTTCTTTTTCATGTTTTAAGTCTTTCTATACATAATTAATAGCTTTTGAACTAAAATAAAATTGAATCCATTGAGATCATATTTGGAATAGAACCAAAGGATCTAATATATCCCATCTCTCCTTTCTATTTCCTTTTTGCTTTAAATAGTAATCTACTTAAAAAAAAATTTCAGTATGTCTATTACAGAGAAATCTCCTGTATTCTCACAGGATACAGACGTGGGAAGCAGAAGACAGCATGACTAGTGGGAATATAGTTAAAACTAATAAAGATGGGTGGAACCAATGCAAATTTGGCATGCCAAATAGGATTTGGCCAGGGTCGAGGGATGGGACTAATCATTTTTGAAAACTTTACCAAGCTGTGCTAATGAAATGTTCAAAAGTCAGAAATATATATGTCAGTAGCTTGGAGGCTCAGTTTTATGTCAGGGTTTAAGAAGCATGGAATTCTACTGTTTGTGTTTTATTTAACTTTAAAACTTTTTCAATTCTCAGAAAATATTTGAAAAGTGTCTTGGTAATGGAAAGCATACTAGATTTGGAATCAAGGGACCAGGAATTAAATCCTGACTTTGTCACTTCTTGTGTGACCTCCAACAAACCTTTTCATTTTTGTGGACTTCCATTTTCTCATCTGTAGAAAAGTGAGTTTGACTAAATAGCATTTTAAGCACTTTTCAGATTTAAAGCAAAGTTCCTTTCGATGGAAAGTCTATGATTATTCTATTTTGAGGCTACATTAATACAACGAGGGTCACCAGAAAAAAGGAGGCCAACTGAAGTAGCAACAAGGGTCTTTAACTAAGCAAGAGAATTGCAACTTGAGACATTGCACAGAACCAGTGTAGGCCTGCCCAAGGATGGGGTTCTCATAAAATACAAGGAGGGAGGAAGAGGGATGTAATTCTTGGCAAAGCACTGAATGGAGAAGAAGCAAGGGGGGTGGAATATTCTATGGCTTTCTGCATTAAGTTGGCTGGGGATTTGGGGGAAGTGGTGACATCTGAACAGAACCGTGGTCAGCAACAGAGAAACAATCGAGCCAAAGAAACAATCAAACCAGTTTTTAACTAGTCTGGACCATCTCAACTGTCCTCAGGCAGTACCTAAGCCTGGGGCCAGGGCAAGATCAGTTCATAGTTAGCCACATGGAGCACATGGATAAACAAAATTACTAGTTTACTTTATAAGCAGGACTGGCCTCACTCATACTGATTATGTCTTACTATACCTTCTTAATCATCCTGATTCTATTACTACTGAGAGCAGGGATAAGGAGAAGCTATTTTTCATTATCATAATAGGATTATTGATTTAGGGGAGAAGAGACCTTTGCTGTCATCAAGGCCAAGTCACTCATTTCATAGATGAGGTATATCCAAGACAAGAGAAGTTAAATGATTAGGATAGGGTCACACAGCTAGTAACTAAATATCTAAAAGAGGATTTGATCCAGGGCTATACCAGTCACGTCAAACAGACTGGCTAGAGCCAACTATTAACAGTGTGAGCATTTACATCTTAAAAATGAGCAAGCTAGGGGGTCTAGACTCTAGACTTAAGAAAGCGATGAAAAAAATGTTAATAATGCTGATTAAATAAATGTTGGCAGTGATATGGCAAAATTGGGACACTAATGCATTGCTAGTGGAGTTGTTAACTGATCCAACCATTTTAGAGGGCAATTTGGAACTAAACCCAAGGGGCTATAAAAGAATGCATGTTTGATTTAGTAATACCACTACAGGGTCTGTGTCCCAAAAAAGATATAAAAATGAGGGAGAAGGAGCTATTTATACAAAAGTATTTATAGCTTCTCTTTATGAGGTGGCAAAGAATTGGAAATCAACTGGAGAATGGCTGAACAAATTGGCATATAATGGTGATGGAACACCATTATACTATAAAGAACAGTGAACAGGATGATTTCAGAAAGAGCTGGACAGACCTTCATTAACTGATGCAGAGTGAAATAAGCAGAACGAAGAGAACATTATACACAGTAATAGCAATACTGTGGAACAATCCAATGTGATAGACTTAGCTACTCTCAGCAATGCAATGATCCAGGACAATTCACCTCCAGAGAAAGAACTTTTGGGGGTGAGAATGAAGATCAAAGCATACGATTCTTCATTTTAATTTATCTGGGTTTTTTTTGGGGGGGGGGGTAAATGATTAATCTCTTACAACAATGAAAAATATAGAAATGTATTTTGCATGATAATACATGTATAACTCAAACTAAACTGCTTGCCACTTCCAGTAAGCAGGAGGGAAGGGAGGATGGGAGACAATTTGAATCATATAACTTTGGAAAACTTATGTAAAAATGTATAATTTCACAAAAATAAACCATGGAGAAAGGGGCATGGAAAACTTAGAGATCCACCAGTTTAGGCTGGGGACCTTTGGCTTAGAGAAGGTGCCTTATAGGCAACAAATTCAGGTTGCTCATAAATGTAAGCAAAAATCATGCATGTCTGCTTCACTATACATTGCTTCCCCTTCCTATACTCTATAATAGTCAAACTGGATTTCCCTTTGTTCCTTACTCAAGTAACACTACTCCTCACTTCACCTTATAGAATCCTCTTCTTTAAGATGCAAATCAAGCACTCCCTATTTCAAGCCTTTCCTAATCCTCCCCCACTTCCAAATTCCCTCCTTTTCTAAAATAGTTTATATTAATGATTTAATATGTATTTTCTTTGTAGTTATTCCATATATATTTATATTTGATCTATCCCCTCCAATTTGAATGTAAACTCTTAGTGAGCTTACTAAATTTAATTATCTGTATTTTTATCCCAAGAACTTTGCACAGTTCCTGGCATAATAGATACCTGTTGATTGACTGATTGAGCAAAGTACAAGATTAGACACTACATGATGAATACCATAATGACCCATGAAAACAGATACAGATTCTGGGAAAACCAAGGATCACTTTGGCAAAAATTAGTCTGAGACCAGCGTCTAACACTATAAGGAACAAAAATAAGATTCAGATAGATACTTGACATGAACATAAAAAATAACATCATAAAAAAATTCAGGAAGGGAAGAAAGTATCTTTTACAAGAATGGCTAAAGGATAGTAATAGAGTGATTATATATAACAAAATAGACAATTTATATATTACATGAAGTTTAAAAGCTCTTGCAAAAAAGAAAATGAATGTGGCTAGGTTAAGAAGGAAAGCTATCATTGAAATCAATATTCCCCTCCTTGCTCTGCTGCTGACTTTCTGTATTTTGTCACCATGAGAGGAGAAAAAAGGGAACATGCATTTATTGTTACCCACAGTGTTCTAGGCACTGTACAAAGCACTTTACTCACAACCTTGTAAGATTTGAGAAAACTGAAGCATGCAGAATAGTTCAGTGACTTGCCACACAGTAAATTTCTGAGGTCTAATTAGAATTTAGATCTTCTTGATTCTATCCTAACTTTAATGGTCTATCCATTTCACTCTAGTGAATGGCTACTCTAGTAGCCATCTCATACTGATCATCTCTGAGTGTCTAAGGCCCTGTGACAAGGAAATCACCTTAAAAGACTGATATATATTAATTTAAGGTCGCCAAGGAATTCAGCTATGTAATTCCTAAATGAAAACTCAAGTCAGCAGTCAACCTTTTATGGAGTTTTTAATTACAAACAGGAGGAAGAAAGGTATGAGAGAGAGAGAGAGAGAGAGAGAGAGAGAGAGAGAGAGGAATAGGGCTTAAATACCCCCTCTGTTTAGGCTGGGCCAAAAGGCCCAAGCCCTTAGATAGCTGAGGCAAAGAAAAGAGATCAGTCCCTATCACTCATGTGACCAAAATGGAGAAACAGTCTCAGGGGCCTCCACCTCCAGCCTCCTTCAGAGCAAGCTTCTCAGAGCACAACCTCTCAGAGCAAAACCTCTCCAACCCCCTTCAGTTCTCAGACCCCGCTATCTTTAAGGAAACCATCTCAGTTCCCTCCCCTCAGTTCTCACATCTACCAATCACTGTCCATGTCTTCCCTGTGCCAATGGTGGCTCTAGCTTAACCCAGGACCGCCCAGAGGTCTGCCCCTTTGCACATGTCTGTTGAAGGTCATATTCTCAAATAATTAAATTTTGATCTATGCTGCAGCCCTTCCTAAATCCTGTTAGGACTGAGCAGGGTGGAGATTGTAAGTTCCAAGACCTGGTTCTGTCATTCCAAGTATCTCTATTGTATCAATTCTAAAATCAATCATGACTCAAAGAACTTCCTGTTCTATGTTTAAGCATAGGTCAAAGCCCTTTCCATTGTTTAGCAAAAGGTTTCTGTCCTAAAGTAGTCTTAGGTAGGGAGGAGAAGGACCCTCTCATGCCTAGGGTTTCACATTCCAATAGAGTTTCTTACTATCAGTAGGAAATTTTTTCCAGTATGAAATTTCCCAATGGGGAAATTTCCAACATTCATAAGTCTAAGAAATTTTAAGGTTTACAGCCCTCACCCTTGAGAAATCCTCTTGACATCCAGATACCACAGCCAGAAATACCCCTCCACCATGCTGACTCCCTTCTCCCATTACTGAGTTCTTCCCAAGGTCCACCATATTGGAGGGCCCAGGTCAGCCAACCACTATTTGTCTCTGGGTCCTTCTTCTGACTTTCCAAACTTCATGCCTGACATCATGCCCTCATGTGGGTACCTTCACATCCCACTCTCTACCTTGTATGTATGTGTGTGGTCTTCCTCTAGTAGAATGTAAGCTTCTTAAGGGCAGAGAGTGTTCTTTTTGCTTGATATTTGTATGCCCACCTCTTAGCACAGTACTTAATAAATGTTTATTTCTTGCTTGGAAAAAATCTTTATACAAATATCTGTGATAAAAATCTGATGTTCTAGAGATATATGGAAATATAAAACATTAAGAAAAAGTTGTTTTTGTAATAGCTAAAGTGGTCAAAGAATATGAATGGACAATATTCAAAAACAAAAGAAATACAAATTCTCAACCAGAACATAGAAGAAAACTCCAAATCACTAATAAGAGAAATGAAAATTAAAATAACCCTGAAGTTTCATCACACTGTCAAAATTGAATAAAATGAAAATTAGTTGATGTTAGCAAGGCTGTGAGAAGAACATACTAAAGCATTGGTTTTTTTTTTTAAGTTTTTAAAAATTTTATTTAATTAGATGATTTAGAATTTTTCCATTGCCATGAGACTCATGTTCTTTCCCTTCCCTCCCCACCACCTTCACATATCTGACACACAATTCCACTGGGTTTAATATGTGTCATTAATCAAGACCCAACTCCATATAATTAATATTTGCAGTAGGGGGATATTTTAGAGTCTACTTTCCCAGTCATAGCCCCATCAACCAATGTGATCAAGCAGTTGGTTTTCTTTGGTTTTTCTTTTCCCACAGTTCTTCCTCTGGATGTGGATAGCATTCTTTCTCATATGTGCCTCTGAATAGTTCTGGATCATTGCATTGCTACTAGTAGAGAAGTCCATTACATTCTATGGTACCACAGTGTATCAGTCTTTGTGTAAAATGTTCTCCTGGTTCTGCTCCTTTCACTCTGCATCAATTCTTGGAGGTTTTCCAGTTCACATGGAATTCCTCCAGTTTATTATTCCTTTGAGTGAATATAATAGTATTCCATCCCCAACAGATACCACAATTTATTCAGCCATTCCCCAATTGGAGGTCATCCTTTCATTTTCCAATTTTTTGCCACAACAAACAGCGAGGCTATGAATATTTTTGTACAAGTCTTTTTCCTAATTATCTTTGGGGTATAAACCCAGCAGTGCTATGGCTGGATCCAAGGGCAGGCTGTCTTTTATTGCCCTTTGGGCATAGTTCCAAATTGCCTTCCAGAATGATTGGATCAATTCACAACTCCACCAACAATGCATTAATGTCCCAACTTTGCCACACCCCCTCCAACATTCATTACTTTCCTTTGCTGTCATGTTGGCCAATCTGCTAGGTGTGAGGTGATAACTCAGAGTTGTTTCAATTTGCATTTTTCTGGTTATAAGAGATTTAGAACATTTTTTCACATGCTTATTAATAGTTTTGATTTCTTTATCTGAAAATTACCTATTCATGTCCCTTTCCCATTTATCAATTGGGGAATGGCTTGATATTTTGTTCAATTGATTTAGTTCCTTATAAATTTGAGTGATTAGAATTTTGTCACAGGTTGTTGTTTAAAGATTGTTCCCCAATTTGTTGCTTTCTTCTAATTTTCATTGCATTGGTTTTGTTTGTACAAAACCTTTTTAATTCAATGTAATCAAGATTATTTATTTTGCATTTTGTATTTTTTTCTAACTCTTGCTTGGTTTTAAAGTCTTTCCTTTCCCAAAGATCTGACAAGTATATTATTCTGTGTTCACCTAATTTATTGCTTCCTTGTTTATTTTCAAGTCATTCACCCATTCTGGGTTTATCTTGGTGTACAGTGTTAGATATTGATCTAAATCTAATCTGTCCCATAATGTTTTACAATTTTCCCAGCAGTTTTTGTGAAATAGTGGATTTTTGTCCCAGAAGGCAGGATGTTTGGGTTTATCATAGACTGTCTTACTGAAGTCACTAACCCCAACTCTATTCCACTGATCCTCCCTTCTGTCTCTTAGCCAGTACATATGGTTTTGATGATCATTGCTTTATAGTACAGTTTAAGATCTGGTACTGCTAGGCCACATTTCTTCACATTTTTTTCATCATTTCCCTTGATATTCTTGATCTTTTGTTCTTCCGAATAAACTTTGCTATTGTTTTTTTCTAATTCTGTAAAAAAAAAGGGTTTTTTTTTGTTTTTACTTTGATGGGTATGGCACCAAATAAATAAATTAGTTTGGGTAGGATTGTCATTTTTATTATGTTAGCTCATCCTACCCATGAGCAGTTAATGTTTTTCCAATTATTTAGATCTAGTTTTAATTGTGTGGAGAGTGTTTTCTATTTGTGTATATATAGTTCCTCTGTTTGTCTCGGCAGATAGATTCCTAAGTATTTTAAATTGTCTAAGGTGATTTTAAAGGGAATTTCTTTCTCATTCTTGCTGATGTAATGATATGGAAGTATATAGAAATGATGATTTATGTGGGTTTATTGTGTATCCTGCAACTTTGCTAAAGTTATTTCCACTAGCTTTTTGGTTGATTCTCTAGGATTCTTTAAGTAGATCATATCATCTGCAAAGACTGATAGCTTGGTCTCCTCATTACCTATTTTAATATCTTCAATTTCTTTTTCTTTGCTAATTGCTACTGCTAGTGTTTCTACTACAATGTTAAATAATAAAGGTAATAATGGGCATCCTTGTTTCACTCCTGATCTTATTGGGAAGGCTTCTAATTTATCACCATTGCAGATGATGCTTGCTGATAGTTTTAAGTATATAACTCTTTATTATTTTTAGAAAAGGCCCATCTATTCCTATGCTTCCTAGTGTTTTCAATAGGAATGAATGTTGTAGTTTGTCAAAGGCTTTTTCTGCATCTATTGAGATAATCATGTGATTTTTGTTGGTTTACTTATTGATATGTTCAATTATGTAAATGGTTTTCCTGATATTGAACCATCATTGCATTCCTGGTATAACTCCTACCTGATCATAATGAATATCCCTCATGATCACTTGCTAGTTTTTTTTTCTAGTATTCTATTTAAGATTTTTGCATCTATGTTCATTAAGGAGATTGGTCTATAGTTTTCTTTCTGTTTTTGACCTACCTAGCTTTAGAGTCAGTACCATATTTGTGTCATAAAAAGAATTTAGTAGAACTCCTTCTTTACTTATATCAAAATAGTTTGAATGGTATTGGGATTAGTTGTTCTTTGAAAGTTTGATAGAATTCACTTGTGAATCCATCAGGCCCTGGGAATTTTTTCTTATGGAGTTCTTTGATGGCTTGTTCAATTTCTTTTTCTGATATGGGGTTATTTAAGTATTCTATTTCTTCTGTTAATCTACACAATTTATATTTTTGTAACTATTCATTCATATCACCTAGATTGCCATATTTATTACCATGTAATTGGGCACAAGTTTTTAATGATTACCTTAATTTCCTCTTCATTAGAGGTGAGGTCTCCCTTTTCATCTTGGATACTGTCAATTTGGTTTTCTTCTTTCCTTTTTTTTTTTAGATTGACCAGTACTTTGTCTATTTTGTTTGTTTTTTCAAAGTACAAGCTTCTGGTATTATTTATTAATTCAATAGTTCTTTGACTTTCAATTTTATTAATTTCTCCTTTGATTTTTTCTCTAATTTAGTTTTCAACTGGGATTTTAAATTTGTTCACTTTCTAGTTTAATTTGCATGCCCAATTCATTGACCTCTGCTCTCCCTACTTTGTTAACATATGAACTCGAGGATATAAATTTCCCCCTGAGTACTGCTTTGACTGCATCCCATAGATTTTGAAAGGATGTATCATTGTCATTTTCTTTAATGAAATTATTTCTATGATTTGTTCTTTAACTAACCAATTTTGGAGAATTGTATTGTTTAATTTCCAATTAATTTTTGATTTGCCTTTCCATGAACCCTCATTATTTTTACATTGTGATCTGAAAAGGTTCCATTTATTATTTCTGCTCCTTTGCACTTGGTTGCAATGTTTTCATGCCCTAGTACATGATCAATCTTTGTGAATTTACCATGTGCTGCTAAAAAGGTGTATTCCTTTTTGTTCATATTTATTTTTCTCCATATATCTACTAACTCTAATTTTTCTAAGTTTTCATTCATTTCTCTTACCTCTTATTTTTTGGTTTGATTTATCTAGTTCAGATAGAGGAAGGTTCAGGTCTCCTACTAGTATAGTTTTTCTGTCTATTTCATCCTTGAGCTCCTCTAGTTTCTCCTTTAGAAATTTGGATGCTATGCCATTTGATGCATACATATTGAGTACAGATATTTCCTCATTGTCTATACTGCCTTTTATCAGGATGTTAATTACCTTCCCAATCTCTTTTAACTAGATCTATTTTTACTTTAGCTTTGTCAGATATCATGATTGTGACTCCTGCCTTCTTTTTCTCAGTTGATGCCCAATACATTTTGCTCCATCGCTTACCTTTACCCTATGCGTATCTATTTTCCTCATGTTTCTTGTAGACAACATATGGTAGGCTTTTGGTTTCTAATCCACTCTGCTATTTGCTTCAGGTTTATGGCTCAGTTCATCCCATTCACATTCAAAGTTATGATTATTACCTGTGTATTCACCAACATTTTGATTTTCTCTCCTTGTCCTGCCCTTTCTTCTTTCATTATTTCCTTCTACACCAGTGTTCTGTTTTAAATCAATCCCCCTAATCCTCAACCTTATTTTACTTTCCTTTATCCCCCCCCTTCTTATTCCTCTTATTATTCTTTTGGATTCTTTTTAACCTACCCTACACTCCCCCTTCCTTGTCTTGTTTCCCTCCCTACCCTCTCTTTCTTCCCCCTCCCTTTTTATTGCCCTTTTATTTTTTAGGGTCTATTAAATTCCCTTCCCCCATTCTTTCCCTCCCCCCCCTTTTTTTCTAACACCCTGCCCCAAACCACCCCTTAGTTTTCCCCTCTCAATTTCCCTATAGGGTAAGATAGAATTCAATACCCCAGTGCATCTAGATGCTCTTCCCTCTTGGAATTGATTCCACTAAGAGTAAGGTTTAAGTATTAACTTTTAGCACTCTCTTCCTCTCCTAATAGTTGTATTCTTCCCCTCCCACTCCTGTGTGCTTTTTTGTGTAATATAGATTATCCTAATTTTCTTATTCATTCAAGTTTCTCTTGGTGTCATCTTCTCTCCCTCCCCCTTCTTTTTATATATGATTTTAAACCACATAGTAGCCCAATTTCTACTTATGCATAATTCTTCTAACTACTATAATAGTGAATACAAATTTTGACAGTTAATAATATTTTCCCATATAATATAAACAATTTGGCCTTACTGAAGCCCTTAAAGAAGAAAAATAAGAACCCTCTCTTTCTTTTTTACCCTTTCATATTTCTCTTGGTTTTTGTATTTCGATATCAAATGTTCTGTTTTTGTTTGTCTGTTTTCTGTTTGGTCTTTTCTTTACAAATATTTGGAAGTCTTCTATTTTGTTGAATGCCTATACTTTCCCCTGGAAGTATATAGTCAATTTTGATGGATAGGTGATCCTTGATTGTAGACTCAATTTTCTTGCCTTTCTGAATATCATATTCAAAGCCTTGTAGTCTTTTAGTGTGAAGATTGCCAGATCCTGTGTAATCTTGATTGGTGCTCCTTGATATCTGAATTGTCTCTTTCTGGCTTCTTGTAATATTTTCTCCTTAGCTTGGAAGCTAGTGAATTTGGTAATTACATTCCTGGAGGGTTGTCTTTTGAGGATTTAGTGTAGCGGGTGATATATGGACTCTTTCAATGTCTATTTTGCCCTCTTGTTGCAGAACCTTGGGGCAGTTTTTTTGGATAATTTCTTGTAGTATGGTGTCAAGGTTTCTGTTTGTTTCCAGGTTTTCAGGTCGGCCTATGATTCTCAAATTGTCTCTCCGAGATCTATTTTCACAGTCAACCCCCACCCCATGAGATATTTTGTGTTGCCTTCTAGTCTGTCATTCTTTTGACTTTGCTTTATTAATTCTTACTCTCTTGTAAGATCATTGGCTTCTACTTGCCCAATTCTAGTTTTTAATGACTGGTTTTCAGCTAAAATCTTTTGATTTTCCTTTTCAGTTTAATCTATCCTGCTTTTCATGGCTTCCAGCAGGTTATTTCTGGTCTTCAATTTGCTTATTATTTCATTTGATTTCTGGGCTTCAATTTCCAAGTGGAAGATGCTGTCTTTTAAACTGTTATTTTCTTTTTGAACTATTTCCCACTTTTCTTGTCACATCTCTTCCATTTTTCTGATAATCTCAGATTTTAAAGTCTTCAAGAACTTGTGATCAATTTTCATTTTCCCTGAAGGTTTGGGTGTGTTTGTCATCTTCTTTGGTCTCTTCTTTGGTCTGCTTTTTTTCTACATAAAAATCATCAAGGGTCAATGTTTTCTTCCTGTTTTGTGTGTGTGTGTGTGTGTGTGTGTGTGTGTGTGTGTGTGTGTGTTTTGCCTGGGAAGTGGTCTGGGTATGTAGTTATAGGGAAGTCTCTGTATTGAGCACTGAAGAGATTTTAGCATGAGGGCTTTTTTTGATTCTCTGTGGCACTGCCCCCTCTCCCGAAACTCTGGCACCCTATCCCCACACTTCCCCAGGCTCCTGGGGTCCCTAGTCTTGCTGTTCTTATGGGCAGGTCCAGCCCCTGAGAACTTAATTGCCTGGGAAGAGGTCTGGATGTGGAGTGTAGGCAAGTCTCACATTAAAGCATTTTTGGCAGAACTATGAAATGGTCTAACCATTCTGGAAATTAACTTGGAATTATACCAGACAAATGGCTAAATTGTACATATCATCTGATGCAACAATATCACCATTTGGCAAAAAAAACCCAAGAAAATAAAAACCAAGGAAAAGGTCCCATTTATTAAAAAAAATTTCTAGTGGCACTTTGCATTATAGCATCGAACTGGAAATAAAATGAATGACCATCAATTGGTGGATGTCTGAGCAAATTATAGCATATTAATATAATGAAATAAATATGAAATATTAATATTATATGCTATGCTATAAGAAATTATGCACATGAAGAATTCAAAGGAACTTTGGAAAGACTCATATGGCGTAATACCAAAACAAACAGAAATAAGAAAACAATTTATCCACAATAATTAAAGAAAAAGAACAATGAATAACATTAGAACTCTGATCAGTACAGTGACAGACTCTAATTTCAAAGGGCTGACAATAATAAAAAGGGCTTCCTTCTTTTCAGCAGAATGACATATGTTGTAAGATATGGCCAATATGTCCATTTGTTTTGTTTAGCTATACTCATTATAAAGGAGGATTCTCTTATGGGGTAGTGAAATGTTACTGGAAAATGTCAGCAACTTTCAAAAAAGAACACAAATAAAATATTTTCAATTATGCACACAAATCTTTTATAAATAAAATCAACGTCTCATGCATATTATTTTTCAAATGCATATAGTCACAGCTGAAATTAACAAAATACAAATCCATTTAAAACCTACTAAATTCCAAAGCTAAAAGTGGTAGAACTTTGGGCAAATTTAGAAGGTCACATGGAAAAAAAGCATCTTTTTTGCTTGTTTGTTGGTTGCTAATCTGATTCTGCCCTGTTAAAGGCCATGGATATGGAATAATATTTTGCTCCTACATGTCTATGTTCATTTGACTGGTTTTGTTGACAGTTATTAAGTTATAATAAAAATGCTTAAGTATAGCTGAAAATGACATTTTTTTCAATGCTTTAATGGACTTATGATTTTTCAGGTACTCTATCCAGTGGTGCAGAAAGCAAGTCTTATCATGCTGTGTGACTGTTACTGATATCTTCCCATAAATCCTACTAATGAGGTCCACTGAATATGCTTAGGACCTTCTGTTAGATTTCTAAACATTAAATGGGTACACTAAAACTAGAATGTGAGATGTCCATCCTGATATTCCTTGTGCTCACTATATGATCAACCAAGCTCCTTGAAAAGCTTCTTTTCCAAAGATGAGAAATTTTAGAAACTACCTGAATAACTATAATCTCTTCTGTTACAGAAGTTTTTACCTCAAGAACTTCTTGAAAAATGTAAACATTTCTAAATTAAAGCAACTCTGAAGTACCAGAGAAAGATGGAGTCTGAATATAAATCAAAATATACAATATTTCACTTTCTTCTTGTTTTTAAAATGTCTTCCACAAAATAACTAATATGGAAAAAACTGTTTTATATAATTGCACATGTAAAATCTGTATCAGATTGCTTGCCATCTCAGGGAAAAGAAAGAATTTGAAATTCAAAAAAAATTTTTTTCAATGTATGCGAAAAATTGTTTTTACATGAAATTGAGGAAAAAATAAAATTATATTTTAAAATGTATTATTTCTGAAGTTATAATACTATAAGGCTTTAAGATTCTGAACTCCATTTTGATATAGTTTAGAATACTCAAGGCAGCTATCCTCAATACCTTTCGATAGAATAACATAAAAATGTCTAATTTTTTGTCATAGATGTAAGGGTCACTTTAGAGAAAAATAATGAAACAATCTCTAAAGAACAGATAGATAATGCTTGACTGTCCCTAGTGACTAGGAACCTCTACTATATTGATACCACTGGTGCTGCCCACTAGGAGAGTGGAATAGAAACTTTGCTATGCAAACAGGAGAAAACAAATATAAAAGAAACTCTGCAATGCAAATAGTAAAAAAAGAAATATAATTACATCTTCAAAAGGTAGATCATAAAAAAGAGATGAAAAAGAATCAGAGAATAGTGTCTTGATTTGGTAAAAGGTAAAAGGCAAGAAAAAGGGAAAAAACATTCATTACAAATTACTAGTTTTTCCTCAAGTTTCATCTCTTTATCCAACTTTTTCTTGTTACTAAGGAACAATTAGGTAGGAGAGAGAAAAAAGAATATGAAAAGGATATGATGGAGAGAAATATACTTAATCATAAAATGAATGAATAGGATGAATTCACTAAAAAAACCAAGGAGTGTAGGGGGCAATATTAGAAAAAGTTATTAATGTGTTTTTTACAAGAAACAGACAAAACATAAAGATTCACAGAGAATCAAAATGATGTTAGAGCAATCCATAAATAATTATATCTATAGAACTAGAAAAAATAATAAAAATTTCTCTGAAGAACAAAAGGTAAAGAATATCAAGGGAATTAGTGAAAAAAAATGTGAAGGAAGGTGGTCTAGTAGTTCCAGATCTCAAACTGTACTGTAAAGCAGTAATCATCAAAACAGTCTGGTATTGGCTAAGAGAACAGTGGGTCAGAAGAATAGATTAGATAAACAATATGCAAGAGTAAATGACCTTGGCAATCTAGTGTTTAACCCAAACCCCAGTTTATGGGATAATAAATCATAATTTCACAAAAACTGCTGGGAAAACTAGAAAACAGTATGGCAAAAACTGAGATTAAACCAATATCTCACATCCAATACACCAAGATAAGGTCAAAATGGGTATATGATTTAGACATAAAGGGTGGTGCCATAAATGTGTTTCTATTTGGGGGGGGGGTTGGTTTTATCTAAGTATTCTTTTGTAAAAATTACCAATATGGAATTTTTGCATGATTATACATGCACAGATCAAATTACTTACCATCTCTGGGATTAGGGAAGAAAACAAGAAGAGACAATTTGGATCTTATAATTTCTGAAAACTTATGTTAAAAATTATCATATGTAATTGGATGTGAAGGTAGGATTAACTCTCCTCTTCTTTAGTTTTAGCTAATTAAATCAAGAACTTAAAGTACCCCAATTTACCATTAAGTATGAGAGTTCACAAGTCACTTACCAGAGTGACAATTCCAAAGGCCACTGCCCCCTCCCCCCACCTTGGGCAGTGTTAGACAAACTAAAAGACTGCTATTGGTTTCTGTGAAGGAGAAGTGACAGGAAGTGAAAGGAAATGATGTGGAAAAAAAGAGTTATAAAAAGAGACCAACATGGTCTAACAGGCATTCCTTTCCTGGCTTCTGGAGAGATTGATTCTAAAGATTCATTCCCTTCCTGGCGTTTGGAGAGATTAATTCTAGAGATTCATTCCCTTCCTGGCATTTAAAGAGATTGGCTCCGGAGATTCCTTTACTGGATTGAAGGAGATCTTTTCCCTGGATCCTGCATTGGCTTGCTTGGTGAGTGACTGAGATTCCTGCCTTGGCTTTGGAGGAGTCTGCATTGGTAGAGCCCTGGCTGAATATAACACTAGGACTTCTGGCTGAGGATTACCAGGAAATCCACATGGAGACAGAGTCTTGGGGAAGCCCTGATGGGGCTGAGCCTGGCTTCTCAGGAGAAGGGTGATAGGCTTATTAGAATCTGTCTCTTTATCTACATTTTTCCACTTTCACTTTTTCCACCTCTTTGTAAATAAAGCTACTAAAAGTCATTTTGACACTAGCTATAATATTTTTAAATAAGTGACCACAACATTACTTTAGAATCTCATATTTAGCAGAAAACATAAATTTAAACTTTTACATGAGAAAATAAAATATTAAATAAATAAATGATTACATCCATTTTATTGCCATCCCCACTTTCCTGCCATCCCCAGAAAGGTAGTCTACTCTTTCCTAGTTTGAGCTGAGATCTCATCTCACTTCCAGCTAAAGAATTAATTTATTCTTGGGTATTCTTTGGCTAATCTGAATAACTTCCCATTCATTTGCTATTTTTTTAAATTATAGGTTCACTACTGTAAGGTAAGCCTTGCATAGAAAGAAGATTTGGAATGTTACGAAGAGAGGTTGACGGACAGGAGTGGCAGTTGGAAGGAACAGAAAAGAACTCTGGGAAAGAACTGAAGGGTTAGTTCATTTCCTGAACTCTGGGGGCAAGGAAGCTCATTCCCTGCCTCAGGATTTGAATCCCTAAATACCTGAGGATTTTCCCAACCTGTCCTTTGAACCTCGAAGACCTAGAATTGTACCTGTTTCTCCTAGATCCAACAAATAGGGCTAGCTGAACTTTACAGAGGTTTGAAGGGCTGAGTCCTGAAAGTCTGTTAAGGAAGCCTAAAACACAATTTACCCTCTCTGCAGCAGACTTGGCAATGATTCATTTAGATTAGGTTAGCAGACTTAGAAAGAAGAGAGGAATCAAGAATGTTGTGGCTGGAGCCTTAGGCTTTGGCTAGGCTAAAGAGACTCCATACTACTATTACATTAGATTAAGGCTACCTGTTCCTACTCTATCCCCAACCTCTACCCTGCTCATTAAACCACTTTGAGACAAGATGCAGTCAGATAATATTTAAGGAGGGAAAAGGCCTTTAGGGTGAGGGATTTACTTAAGGGTGAGAATCTCTCTTTAACCCCAAGTACTGTCAAATCTTGGGGTGGCAGTCATTGGTTCTCACCCTAGCTGGAGTTGACCAGGGAGACACTGAGGAAAAGTCAGGCATAAAATAAGCCAAGTCCTGACAAAAAGTAAATCCTTACTTTTCTTCAGTGTCTCTACTTGGCCAGACTCCTGCTTGCCATTTCATAGCCATCACACTTAGCACTGTGTCAGAGCAGACATTGTCTAACTGAAGGAAGGAGGTTTCCCTACAAGTCAACTAGTCAATTCACTAGGACTAGGGCCACAAATAAACTTCTAGGGGAACCCCCTAGAGTTAACCCTTTTAATATTTCCACTCTCAACTGGGAGACTATCTGGGAGAGAGAGAAACTACCAGCCCTCTGCCTAGTTAGGGAGGGAAGTCCCTGGAGGGGTTTTGTTTATTAACCCTAACAACTTCTAACCCGTCACATCAGGGTCCTCCCTTTTACCTCCTCACATATATTTTAACATTACTGATTGATAATGGTCTTTGTAGAACCAGAATTTGGCAGGAGGGGACTAAACCAGGGAGTATAAACTAAGGGCTACCATTTCTCTTGGAAATAATCAGGGAAAGTGACTTTCATTCTGAATCCAGACTGACCTTGGTATTTCTGGATCTTACAATGCCCATTACTCACAGCTCTTCTCCTGACAATGCCTTTCCTTTCCACAATGGTGGAAAAAGATCCCAGACTATATCCCTTCATTACACACATTACCCACATATTACATACATTACCCACACATATATACATATACACACATACCTTACACCGAAAATATATCAACTGGTATAAAATGAATACTTGGAGAACATTTTTTTTAAATAAGCACAACACAGAAAGATGAGCAATTTTGAGATCTCTGATTGATATAACAGCCAATCTATTTTTACTTTAAGAAATGTCAAGAGAAGATGGAGGCATAGAAGCAACGAAAGTTTAGACCTCGGAAACCCTTCCTTACTGATCGCAAACAGAGTGCTCCTAGGCCACCGAAATTCAAGCTGAACAACAGGATAGACCTGGGGAAACCTCCTCCTGGACCTGGATCAAAAGGTACCATACCCCAAAAGCCAGAATCCTAGATCACTTGGATCTAAGGGGTAGACAGAAAAAAGGTCCCAGGACCCATCCCCCCCCAACCCAGAGTGCTGAGCCCACGGCAGCAGCGGGAACCTCAGGGCTCTGAGGACTCACCTTGAAGGCAACCTGAGCCAGTCTCCGGGGCGCCCAGCACAGATGGCAGGGAAGCATGGAGAGAAAGGGGAAGCCTGTGGCCCCCTGGCTGGGTCCTTCCATCTGGGTCTCAAGGGAGGTCCCAGCTTCGGGGCACCAGCTGAGCCCAGTCCCATCGGGCACCCTCGGAGCTACTGAAAGGACAGAGAACTCAGGGCTGGCAAGGGGGTTGCTCCGAAGAACTTACTTTGAAAGTAACCAGGGTCAGTCTCCAGGCATTCAACACAGATTGTGTTGTTTGTGTGTGGAGGTTTTTGTGTGTGGAGGTGTATGGAGGAGATTGTGTGTGGAGGAGGAGGAGGCTTATTGAATCAGGGCTCATTCGGCCCAAACCAGGTGAACCTAATCCCATTAAAAGCCATCAGAGCCCAGGCAAGCCATGACCCCTCCCCCCTTAGAGAGCAGGGTCTTCTGAAAGAACCAACTGAACCTAATCCCATCAGGAGCCCTCAGAGCTACTGAAAGGACAGAAAACTCAGGGCTGGCAATGGGGTTGCTCCAAAGAGCTTACCTTGAAAGTAACCCTGGCCAGTTTCTGGGCATTCAACACAGACTGTGGAGGAGGAGGTTGCTGCTTTTTTTTTCTTCCTTTTTTTGGCTCGGGGATCATTCGGGCCACACCACCTGAACCTAATCCCATCAGGAGCCCTCAGAGCTTCTGAAAGAACAAAAACTTCAGGACCAGTGAAGGGCTTACCTTGAAAACAACCTGGGCCAGTCTCCAGGCATTCAACACAGATTGTGGAGGAGGAGGCTTTTTGCATCAGGACTCATTCGGCTCAAACCAGGTAAACCTAATCCCATCAGGAGCCCTCAGAACCCAGGCAAGCCACGACACATCCCCCCCTTAGAGAGCAGGGTCTTCTGAAAAAACAGAAACCTAGAGGCGAAGTCAAGATGTCAGCCTAGAAGGAGCATAGACCTGGCAGCCTGGTCAGAGCTTTGGAGATCCTCCATATCTGCTCCAGCCGTCCAGGAAGTTTAAAACTCAGAGTAAACCCAGCCCAACTAAGCTGAACTCAATCCCATCAAAAGTCTCCAGAACACAGGGAAGCCCAGGCTCCCCATCCATCCTCATTGACTGCTGGACTTTAAGCCAATCAAAAGCCTTCAGAGGACAGGAAAGCTCAAACCCCCAACAACCCTCCCCAAGAGATTACACCAAGAGATCCTCTGTTAAAGCTCCAAGAGGGGAGACTGATAGAAGTCCCCCCAAAAAACAAAAAAAAATGAGAGGAACAAGAGCACAGACAAATACAGGGAGGAAAGAAGGGGTGAATTTGAACAAACAACAGAAACAGAAGAAAGAAACTACAATAGACAGCTACTACTCACCAAATGGAACAGGGGGGAGAGATCAGCTAACGATAAACCAGAAATCCCAGCGAATTGGATGCAGGCTGTGGAAGAACTCAAAAGACAACTAAGAGAGGCTGAAGACAATTGGGAAAAGAACTTAAAAATTAAGATAAGTCATCTGGAAACAGAGGAACTTGAACTAAAACAAGAAAATAGTGTCCTGAAAGCCAAAATCATCCAGCTGGAAAACAAGGCAAAGGAGATGAAAGATGAGGCAAAGGAGATGAAAGACGAGATAAAGAGGATGAAAGACGATCTTCAAAGAAAACCAGACCAGAAGGAAAAAGACGACCAAAAAGCCAGAGATGAAATCCAATCTTTAAGAACCAGAGTAAAAGAACTAGAATCAAGTGACCTCACAAGGCAGCAGGACACTATAAAACAAAACAAAAAGAATGAAAAAATTGAGGAAAATGTGAAGCATTTCATTCACAAAACAGACGATTTAGAAAATCGTTCAAGAAGAGACAAATTAAGAATAATTGGACTACCAGAAGACCATGACAAAAGAAAAAGCCTGGACATAATACTAGAGGAAATTATCCAGGAAAACTGTCCCGAGATCCTAGAACAAGAGGGGAAAGTGGAGATTGAAAGAATCCACAGATCACCCCCTGTATTTAATCCCCAACTGACAACACCAAGAAATGTTATAGCCAAATTCAAAAACAATCAGATGAAAGAATAGGTATTACAAGCTGCCAAGAAGAAGCCATTCAGATACCATGGAAACACGGTGAGGATAACACAGGATCTGTCTGCATCCACACTGAAGGACCGAAAGGCATGGAATACGATATTCCGGAAAGCAAGGGAACTAGGCCTACAGCCAAGAATAAAATACCCATCAAAACTGACTATATTCTTACAGGGGAAAGTATGGTCATTTAACACAACAGAAGAGTTCCAAGCATTCATAAATAAAAGACCAGACCTGAACAGAAAATTTGAAGTCCAACCACAGAACTCAAGAGAATCATCAAAAGGTAATTAAAAAAGAGGGGAAAAACAACAACAACAACAACAACAAATTTTTTTAAGAGACTCAATAAGTTAAAATGATATGTATCCCTATAAGAAAAGAGGTCATTGGCAACTCTTAAAAACTGTTGCTATCACCTAAGCAGCTAGAAGAACTACATTCAAAGGGAACAGTGACAAGCTGTATAGGATGAAAGGACAAGACATAAATAGGTATATAAATATATGCATGCATAAATACATATACATGTATATGTATATATATATATATATATATATATATATATACATATACATGACTAAAGCTAAAAAAGAAAAGAGGTTATGACTAGGGAGAGCAGAGATCAATCAATTGGAAATGCAAATAAAAAAAAACTCGAAAGCAACCAAATTAAAACCCCCCAGAAGAAAACCAAACTAGAAATCCTAAAAATTAAGGGAGAAACTAATAAAATCGAAAGTGATAGAACTATTGATTTAATAAATAAGACAAGAAGCTGGTACTTTGAAAAAACAAACAAAATAGACAAAGTACTGGTCAATCTAATTAAAAAAAGGAAGGAAGAAAAGCAAATTAACAGCATCAAAGATGAAAAGGGGGACATCACCTCTGATGAAGAGGAAATTAAGGCAATCATTAAAAATTACTTTGCCCAATTATATGGCAATAAATACACCAATTTAAGTGATATGGATGAATATATACAAAAATACAAACTGCCTAGACTAACGGAAGAAGAAATAGAATTCTTAAATAATCCCATATCAGAAAATGAAATCCAACAGGCCATCAAAGAACTTCCTAAGAAAAAATCCCCAGGGCCTGATGGATTCACCAGTGAATTCTATCAAACATTCAGAGAACAGTTAATCCCAATAGTATACAAACTATTTGACATAATAAGCAAAGAGGGAGTTCTACCAAACTCCTTTTATGACACAAACATGGTACTGATTCCAAAACCAGGCAGGTCAAAAACAGAGAAAGAAAACTATAGGCCAATCTCCTTAATGAATATAGATGCAAAAATCTTAAATAGCATACTAGCAAGTGATCAGAAGGGTCATCCACCATGAGCAAGTAGGATTTATACCAGGGATGCAGGGCTGGTTCAATATTAGGAAAACCAAACACATAATTGGCCACATCAACAAGCAAACCAACAAGAACCACATGATTATCTCAATAGACGCAGAAAAAGCCTTTGATAAAATACAACACACGTTCCTATTAAAAACACTAGAAAGCATAGGAATAGAAGGGTCGTTCCTAAAAATAATAAACAGTATATATCTAAAACCATCAGCTAATATCATCTGCTATGGGGATAAACTAGATGCATTCCCAATAAGTTCAGGAGTGAAACAAGGATGCCCATTATCACCTCTATTATTTGACATCGTACTAGAAACACTAGCAGTAGCAATTAGAGAAGAAAAAGAAATTGAAGGCATCAAAATAGGCAAGGAGGAGACCAAGTTATCGCTCTTTGAGGATGACATGATGGTCTACTTAAAGAATCCTAGAGATTCAACCAAAAAGCTAATCGAAATAATCAACAACTTTAGCAAAGTTGCAGGATACAAAATAAACCCACATAAGTCATCAGCTTTTCTATATATCTCCAACACAGCTCATCAGCAAAAACTAGAAAGAGAAATCCCATTCAAAATCACCTTAGACAAAATAAAATACTTAGGAATCTATCTCCCCAGACAAACACAGGAACTATATGAACACAACTACAAAACACTCTCCACACAACTAAAACTAGACTTGAGCAATTGGAAAAACATTAACTGCTCATGGATAGGACGAGCCAATATAATAAAAATGACCATCCTACCCAAACTTATTTATCTATTTAGTGCCATACCCATGGAACTCCCAAAAAATTTCTTTACTGATTTAGAAAAAACCATAACTAAGTTCATTTGGAATAACAAAAGATCAAGGATATCCAGGGAAATAATGAAAAAAAAACACAAATGAGGGGGGCCTTGCAGTCCCATATCTCAAACTATGCTATAAAGCAGTAATCATCAAAACAATATGGTACTGGCTAAGAGACAGAAAGGATCAGTGGAATAGACTTGGGGTAAGTGACCTCAGCAAGATAGTATACCATAAACCCAAAGATCCCAGCTTTTGGGACAAAAATCCATTATTCGATAAAAACTGCTGGGAAAATTGGAAGACAGTGTGGGAGAGATTAGGAATTGATCAACACCTCACACCCTACACCAAGATAAATTCAAAATGGGTGAATGACTTAAACATAAAGAAGGAAACCATAAGTAAATTGGGTAAACACAGAATAGTATACATGTCAGACCTTTGGGAGGGGAAAGGCTTTAAAACCCAGCAAGACATAGAAAGAATCACAAAATGTAAAATAAATAATTTCGACTACATCAAATTAAAAAGCTTTTGTACAAACAAAACCAATGTAACTAAAATCAGAAGGAAAACAACAAATTGGGAAACAATCTTCATAAAAACCTCTGACAAAGGTTTAATTACTCAAATTTATAAAGAGCTACAGCAATTGTACAAAAAATCAAGCCATTCCCCAATTGATAAATGGGCAAGGGACATGGATAGGCAGTTCTCAGATAAAGAAATCAAAACTATTAACAAGCACCTGAAGAAGTGTTCTAAATCTCTTATAATCAGAGAGATGCAAATCAAAACAACTCTGAGGTATCACCTCACACCTAGCAGATTGGCTAACATGACAGCTATGGAAAGTAATGAATGCTGGAGGGGATGTGGCAAAGTAGGGACATTAATTCATTGCTGGTGGAGTTGTGAACTGATCCAACCATTCTGGAGGGCAATTTGGAACTATGCCCAAAGGGCGATAAAAGAATGTCTACCCTTTGATCCAGCCATAGCACTGCTGGGCTTGTACCCCAAAGAGATAATGGACAAAAAGACTTGTACAAAAATATTCATAGCTGCGCTCTTTGTGGTGGCCAAAAATTGGAAAACGAGGGGATGCCCATCAATTGGGGAATGGCTGAACAAATTGTGGTATAGGTTGGTGATGGAATATTATTGTGCAAAAAGGAATAATAAAGTGGAGGAATTCCTTGGAGACTGGAACGACCTCCAGGAAGTGATGCAGAGCAAGAGGAGCAGTACCAGGAGAACATTGTACACAGAGATAAACACACTGTGGTATAATTGAATGTAATGGCGGTGTAATGTCCCTGTACAATCTGCAGGGATCAAGGAGAAAAAACACTATCCATAAGGAGAGGACAAACTGTGGGAGTAGAAACACTGAGGAAAAGCAACTGCCTGACTACAGCAGTTAAGGGGATATGACAGAGGAGAGACTCTAAACAAACACTCTAATGCAAATATTAACAACATGGAAATGGGTTCGAATCAAGAACACATGTGATACCCAGTGGAATCACGACGGGGGTTGGGGGGAGAAAAAGAAAATGATCTTTGTCTTTAATGAATAATGCATGGAAATGATCAAATAAAATACTATAAAATTAAAAAAAAATGTCAGGAGGCTGCTTCAGAAAAACCTGATGTGGTGGGGAAAATATCCTAAATTCTTCTTATCCCTCACCCCCATCCCCCCAGGAAGTTAGGTTAGTTTTTCCTTAAGAGACATCAAAGGTGGCAGTTAGGTGGCTTGGAGAGCCAGGCCCAGAGAGGAGAAGCCTTGGGCTCATCAAATCTGGCCTCAGATACTTCTTCATTGTGTGACTGAGCAAATCATTTAACCCCCATTGCCTAACCCTTACTACTCTTCTGTTTTGAAACCAATACACAGTATTGATTCTTAGAAGAAAGTAAGGGGTTTTGTTTTTTTAAAGCAGATCAAAATTATCCTTAAGAACTGGTTAAATAGCTTCCTAGTCAACTGAGTACAAATAGCAAAGACACCAGATGAGACCATCCTTAGGCCAATAAGACATGTTTACCTGCAAGATAACCAACACGGAGACAGCAAAATCAACGAACTGAATGAAAGCTACATGCTAAAGAAATAGTGTTTTTCCCTGCTCCTTTCTTCCCCTGATATAGTTAACGCCTATTAGCTGTTAAATGGACTAGGAGTGACTAATTTCATTTCATTTTTCAGTCCTAAACTGTTTCAACACTAGATAGGCCCAGCCCCACTATACCTAAGCTGTTTAAGTCAGCATCAATAAAACAATTGATATGATAACATCAACATTGTAAAGAAAAGCAACTTTCAGGGCAGCTATTAATGCATCCAATCAGCAATTCATGGGAGAGCTGGGAGAGACCTCATTTTCCCTCATTTTTCAGTAAATTGAGCTCGAGACGCCCCCACCCTCACCCTTTGACCAGGTCATTACACATATGGCTGGTTCTAACTCTGAATACTGGTCACTTAATAATCAATATTTTTCAACTGGTCGCTCCTATTTGCATAATAAAATTCCTTTCCCGTGGGCTCTGGGAGGGGGAAATCTCTCTTCTCCATCCAAAGAAGACCTCAACACCCTAAATTCCTTTCTCCACCTAATGGGATCGTAGGCATCCCAAACTGGTCCTACTTTGCGCTTCGTCTGACTGTGGAGCTCTTTTTTACCGAGTTTGAAAGCTGGAGAGAAGAAAGATATAGGTAGTCTGGAGGGGAGGCGAGAACACACCGCGCAAGCGCACTGAGGGAAGGTGGAGGCTCTAGAGAAAACGATTAGCCCGCGGACCGTGAGCCCCAGGTCCTCCACCGCCGGGCTGCGGCCACAAATAGGCTTATGACGCCACAAGAGAGCGCCCTCCCACTATCCGAGTTAGCGATTAGTGTGATAAAAAACCCAGGTTGACCCTTCCCCCTCGCAGCGCAGAAGCAGTAACGCTGTGTCGTCAGCACGTCTGCCGGAGAGGAGAGGAGAGCCGTGGCGGGGCGTGGTCAGCTACGGAGTCGGTCTCGCGAGGCTTTCCTGCGTTTCTCTGTTCACGGTTGGATTAGATCCTAAATTGTTGGATTCGTGTTCCTAGTCTTCGCGTACCTGGGTTCCCGGGCTGCTGCCTGGACCCTTCCGCAGCTGTCCTCGATGTATCACAACAGCAGCCAGAAGCGGCACTGGACGTTCTCCAGTGAGGAGCAGTTGGGGCGCCTCCGGGCCGACGCCAACCGCAAGTTCAAGTGCAAAGTGGTGGCGAACGGGAAGGTTAGTGTGAGCCCCGGGCCCGCGCGCCCGCGCCTTCGGGCTCAGCCCCGGCGTTCGTCGGCCTCTGAGTCAGTGTTGAGAGCCCCCGAGCACATTCCTGGAGTTGCGAAGACCCGAGTTCAAATTCAGACTCATAGGCAACTATGTGACCCTGGGCGAGTCATTTCTCCACGTACCTGACACAATTGCCCCGCCTATTAAATGGAGATAATTACCTCTCTCTCCCAGAGTTACTGCGAGGATTAAATAAGACTTTTGCAAAACACTTTCCGTACCTTAAAGCGCTGTAGAAACATTGGAATATTGGCTAGCTAGCATTACTTTTGAGATATAAGAGCTGGCAAGCATCTTAGAGATGTCCAAACCCAGCACTACCAAACTGGAATGGAAGCTCAGAAAAGTTAAGTGACTTTCCTCGAATTACGGAGCTTGGACTCACGTTCAAGAATTCTTATTCCCATCTACATTCAGGTTATTTTACAGAGGGTTGGGGATTTTTTTTTATCTTAAGGGTTGTGCCTGTTAAATTGGCATTGAGTCAGTTCTACACTGGAAGAAGTGACTCGAAATTGACACCAAGTTAAGTATTTTAGATTGTGGGATTATATAGTATTTTCCTTCCATAAGAGTAGACCATGGACTGCCACAGCAGGAGGAATTCATTACCTTGTGACCTACCAACTATTGAAGATTTTTATGCCTGTTTAGTTTGTTGTTAGGATAGCAGGAATCAGTTAAGTATGTGTTAAGGCCTTACCATGACAAGCAGGTACTAGATGTGGAGCATCTAAAAACAAAATTGAAACACCCTGCCCTTTCCTGGATCCCTAACCCTAAAAGGAGACTGCCTACATGTACAAAAAGTGATAAGTAACCTTGAGGGGAAATCACACTGAGCTAGGAGGACTAGAAAGGGCCTTATGCAATTGGTAGTACTTGAGCTGAGTCTTTAAGGAAACCAGGGGCTTCAAGATGCAGAAGTAAAATGGGAGCGCATTCCAGACATGTGTAAAGGCAAAGGGATGGAATGTTATATGTGAGAAACAGCAGAAAGATCAATATGGTTGAAGTCTTGGTAGGGTGGTTGTTCAGTCAAGTTCAACCCTTTGTGACCCCTTTTAGGTTTTTTTTTTGTTTGTTTTTGTTTTTGGCAAAGATACTAGAATGGTTTGCCATTTCCTTCTATTCATTTTACCAGTAAGGAAACCTTCAAAGAGATCATATATCTAGTGTCTGAGGTCAGATTTGAACTCAGGAAGATGAGTTTTCCTTACTTGACTCTGGGTACTCTATCCATTTAATAGAGTAAATGAATGAGTAGTTTCACCCCCAAAGTAACCTGTAATTAAGTCCTATGTCCTACTCCCTCCATGTCAGATACTTACAGGCATGGTCACACCACTTTTCATTATTATTCAGAAGTATTATTGTACTTTCCTAATTGGAAACACTTTCATTCCCCTCTCTCTTGACCATTATCACCTATTATTCTAAGATATCTTTCCTATGCTCAACCTTTTAAACCCTATTCTTTGCCCCCATCAAGCTCTCTAGTCCCTCAATACCTTCTCAGGCCATTTCCCTTGCTCTGACTTCATTTTTTCCCCTCTCCAGCCAGTAGTTAGCCTTTTCAATTCCACAGTCTACTGCTATAGAATGCCTTATCCATTTGTCCTATTGCCATTTAGCCATTTATCCCTGGATTACCCTCCACTATTTACCTCTGCTTTTTACCCAGTAACAGCTGACTTCAATTGCAAAAAGTCTTCACAACTTTTCCTGACTGGATACCATTAAAATTCATGTTAAACTGAACTTTCACTGAACTGAACCTTCACCGCCCCAGGGCAGTCCCTTTATTCTTTCTTAATTGATTCCTTATCTTGTTCCCCACAAAAGCTAAAAAAAAGTCCTGATTTGAACTCCCTCTTCCCTTGAGTGAGTTATACTGTCCAGGTTTCCTAGGCAAACAACAGTGAGGTCATCACAATGGCTCTGCAGACCTTCAGTTTGATAGGCAGCCTCTTCTCTCCTGCACTTTTCTTTGAAGTCTCCCAAACATTGAGCTAGCTCTCCACAGTGTGTGCATCAACCACTTCATCTACTGTATTTTCCTGAAAAGTAGTAGCTCTACCTCACTTAACCCCATTTAATGTGAGTCAAAAGATATCACCCATACTATTATACTATTTTATTATTTTACTCCTACCTCAAAGACCTGTAATGATGAAGGTGATGAAGTAGCAGATAAGGATTTCAACAGGAAAAACTGATTTAAAATCTTTTTCAGACACTTCTGTAAAATGAGGAGTTTGAATCAATGACTTTGTAAGGTCCCTTTGAACTCTAATCAAGTCTGATCTATATCCTGTGCTTTTTCTACTATACCACATATTCTCTTTGCTTAGTAGCAAAACTGGTATTTGTTGTGAAGGAAAAATATGGGATTAGGTAGTGCCTCTAAGTTTATTGGGCTGTATGCAAATTTCAATTTTGGTTCTGTGTAAAAGAATACTAGATGTTTTGATTGAATAAAGTTATTTAGTAACTTTTTTTCTTAAAGGTTTTGGCAAATGATCCAGTCTTTCTTGAGCCTCATGAAGAATTGATCATCTGCAAATATTATGAAAAAAGACTATTAGATTTCTGTTCCATATTTAAGCCTACAATGCCAAGATCTGTGGTGGTAAGTTATGATCACGGTAGGTGAAGTATATTGGTTAAAAAACAAACTTAATTGAGTCAGACAGTTCCTAAATTCTAAATTATCCAAACCTAGCCTTTTTAAAATAAACACCATATTCTTTGCTCACTAGACAAAATAATCTCTTTTCCATATACTTAATGTTATTTATGTGCTCAGCCATAACAGATAAGGTTACAGGTATTTTGATTTATGAATTATCTTTGAACTCTTCCTAAAACTTGGAATTCTCTTTTTTCTCCCAGTACCAAAAGTTTTTTTCCTGATCCAGACCATGTTTCTCATCCACCCTTTGAAAGGTGTAATTCTCTGATACTATTTGTACCTAAGATCACCTATTTGTTTGGGTGTATGTATTTTTGTAAATACCTATGTATTTATGGAAACCATTCTATGCCTATTTACAACTCAGCCTGGTGATTTTGCCCCCTCTGCATCTAGAGTAATGGTGATTAATATATGTTGATTGATTGATACTAATCCTTCTCAGTTAAACTCGCTTCTGGACAGTGACTACAAAGTTATATCCACTTTACAAATGGAGACACTTGGGCACATTGAAACCCTAAAGCAAGTTGAAAAAAAAAAAGCATGTGTAGTGTTTTATCTCTAATGAACAACATGCTATTTCTTTAGAATATACTGAATAAAAGTATGTGGACATACTTGTTCATGTCTTCCTGACTCCAGACCAGTGCTCTGTCCACTGAGCAATCTCACTAAAATAAATTACTGTAGATACATAGTAAGGATAAGAGGAAGACTGTGGACTGTATAAATTCATGTATTGTTTTAAAGACAGTCATTGGTTGGCTATGGGAGCTTCTAGTTATTCAGAGATTTTTGTTATTATGGCACTGCATTCCAAATCCATTTTTACCAATCAAAACCCTTAGCTAATTTGGGATGTTTTATTTTAAAAGATAACTTAGTTACAAATAATTGACTAGAATAATTATTTTCCTTAACTTAGGGTACAGCATGTATGTATTTCAAGCGTTTTTACCTCAATAACTCAGTGATGGAATATCACCCTCGGATAATAATGTAAGTAATGAGCACAGCACTTTAAAAAATTTTATTTGTTTTAATTTTGGAAAAGGATGTTTTGTTTTGTTTTTTTACTATAAAGGTCATAAGAGAGATTGAATTTTCCAACATAAAATTTTTAGGAGTTTTAAATGTATGGATTTTTTTTCCTTACAGGCTCACTTGTGCATTTTTGGCATGTAAAGTAGATGAATTTAATGTGTCCAGTGCACAATTTGTTGGAAATCTAAGAGAGAGTCCTCTTGGACAGGAAAAGGCACTTGAACAAATTTTGGAATATGAACTCTTACTTATTCAGCAGCTTAATTTCCACCTTATTGTGCACAATCCTTACCGGCCATTTGAGGGTTTTCTCATTGACTTAAAGGTAAGTCTTAAATTCAGAAATAAACTAATACAATGTTTTGTTTGTAATATGGCACTAATATGAAAAGATACTACTTAAAACTCTTTTTAAATTATCTTTTAATTAAAAACATAGAAGCATTAACATCTCTTAATTAGGGCTACTTAAACTATATACAAATTAGGGATTCTCTCTGATCCTTACAGTGAATCTGCTTTCAGATTTTCCAACATTATACAGTTATTAAGAAACATTGGAAGAACCTTATAATATTAAAGCAAGGGTAATAAACCAGCATTTAAAAGAAAACTCTGTATTGTATTACATAGTGCAATTGTACTGCATTTGGACTAAATTTGGACTAAATTGGACTAAAATTAAGGATCACAAATAATCTCAACTTTCAGATATACTAGATAATTACTTATCTAATTACCTTTTTGCTACAACTGATAGAACATGTTGAAGGGATGCACCTTGGAATTATCCTGGGAGCAGTCTGAATCCATCAAGCAATAGCTTATCTTAGTGCCTTAACTTGCTCTCTTAGAATATGAGAGGTTTCTTTTTCCTCAAGTATTCTTTCTACTTTAATACCTACAATCCTGAGAAAAATCTTGTTGGTTCCCTGGCCTATTGAAATCAACCCAAGTTTTAGTATTTACTTTAAAGTCATGGGTTGACCATGATAGTTATCCATATCTTCAGTAGATTTCCTAAAAGTAGTCTTTTTTGGCATTTGGAAAGAATTGGGAAGTCTTCATCAGTCTAAGATTAATTTTAGGGCACTCCATAGAGGCCAACTTTAAGGTAATAGGAACATCATTATTCAAATGACCACTTAACAAATGCTTAACTAACTAGTCAGTTTTGGAGTCAGGAAAACAAATTCATATCCTACCTCTTAATACTTATGCTTTGTGTGACCTTGAACAAATGACTTTTCTATCTGAAATTAGTTTTCTCATTTGGAAAATGAGGATAATAATAGGACCTAATTGTGAAACTTATGTAAAGTACTTTGCAAATCTTATAGCACTAACTATCTCTGAACTTTTGTATTTTATATACCATGGAACTCTTCTAGTCTGTTGTGTTGGGCAAGGGGCAAGTATCATAGAATAAACAACTATATCAGTACCTTTGGTGGTACATGGTGGCTTTTACCCATTTGTTCCTTTTAATGTAACATAAAGGGAGAGTAAATGGAAGTAAAGGATCAATTGTTTTATATGTGGTATTTCTTTTAGGGGCCGTATAATGCCTACTTTTTTTTTTAACTCTTACTTTCTGTCTTACAATCAGTACTATGTATTGATTCCAAAGAAGAAGAGCAGAAAGGGCTAGGCAATGGGGGTCAAGTGTTTTGCCCAGAGTCTGAGGTCAAACATCTATCTTTCAAAAACAGTCTCCTAAAATAATCCTTTTCAGAAGAAGCCAATTTCTCAAATTATTCATCTGTTATAAGTAAAATATTTTATAAGTATTACATGTTGGCCTTTTTTTTTTCTGCTTTAGGGAGTAATAGTGTAGAAAACAAACTACTGAAGCATTTACAGACCTTAGTAATGTTTGTTCTTTGCAATTTTCTAATAAAACATACAGTTTTACATGGGAAATTTATTAAATTACTTTTCGTTGTTAAGCAAAAAATGGTGCTTCTTTAATAAGTATTTTCCTTTTAATATGATCTAAAATAAATGAATCCCTGCTCTTTTCTTTTTAGACTCGTTATCCAATACTAGAAAACCCAGAAGTTCTAAGGAAAACAGCCGATGACTTTCTAAATAGAATTGCTTTGACAGATGCTTACCTTTTATATACACCTTCACAGATTGCTCTGACTACCATTTTATCCAGTGCTTCTAGGGCTGGAATTAACATGGAAAGGTATAATTTGATTTTATGTTCTAGGTACACTCTTTGTCATTTTATTTACCCACTTTTTTAAGTAAAGTACTATTTTAAAATATCCCTGAGTTTGAGGGTTGATCTAATAACACATTTTAAAACAGTGGAACAAGCAATTAAGTGATCAAATTTTTTTCCAAAGTTTTCTTTAAAAATAAGAAATATTCTTTGATCCAAGTTAATAACAGTTCAATCTAAAGCCAGTATGGACAAAGCTTATAATAGGTTTATGATATGGCATATGTAGGAATTTATTTCAGTCTATTATCTAGGGTTTTAGGAGCAGTATAGCATATGTAGATTAAATAGAGGCAACTGAGTGGTGTAGTGGATAGAGTACTGGGCTTGGAGTCAGGAAGGCCTGAATTAAAATCCAGTTGTAGAAATTCAATAGCTGAGTCACCCATGGCAAATCACTTAACTTCACTGTGCTTCTGTTTTCTCATCTGTAAAATGGAGGGATGATGATAAAGCACCTCTTTTCCCAGGACTTTTATGAGAATCAAAAGTGATAATCCTTGTAAAGTGCTAACAGAGTACCTGGAACATAGTAGGCACTTTATAAATACTAGATATTACTGTTATTACATTCATACATTCTGATTATCCTGAGAAGAAAGCACAAAGGGAACTGATTGGAGTTTGAGCAAAACTGCCTAAATGTTATGACATGCTTCATTCCACAGTAGCATTCTCTCTCTTCTGCAGAGGGAAGGGAAGTATATTTTTTAAATTTCTTTTTCAAGGACAAATCTGATCATTCTAATTATACAGCATTCAGTTGCATGGTTTTTGCTTTTAATTTTTGGTGATTCTGTTAGCATTACCATGATCATTGTGTATAATTGTTTTCCTGGTTCTGCTTATTTCTCAATTTCTATCAGTTCGTATATGTCTTTTCATGTTGCTCTGAATTCTTATTTATCAGACTCTTATTACATTAATGTTTAGCCATTTCCCAATCAGTGGGCATCTATTTTGTTTCTATTTCTTTGCCTCTGCAGTAAGTACTGCTATGTATATGGAATTTTTTTTTTCCTTTAACCTCTTTGAGGTATTTGCCTAGCAATGGGATCTGTGGGTAAAAAAGTTAAGGACATTTTAGTTCTTTCCTTCACCTAATTGCAAATGGCTTTGCAAGACAGTTCAACCAGCTCACAACATCTCTAGTATAGAGTATATTAGTGTGCCTTTCTTTCCATAGCTCTTCCATCAGACTATTTCTGTCTTGTGTCATCTTTGCCAGTTTGCTGGTTGTGGAAGATCAAACCTCTGAATTGTTTTGATTTACCTTCCTCTTATTGTTAGTGATTTAAAATAGTCCTTTGTATGGCTATTAATAGTTTTAAATATTTTTGAGAACTGTTCATATTCCTTGACCATCTAATTTATTGGAGAATCTTTCTTAGTTTTGTATATTTGTGTTAGGATATATCTTAATCTTACACTCTTATAAAAGGTACCTGATGTAAAGATCCCCCTCTCACCAATTTATTAGCTTTTCTTCTTATTCTAGTTGCTTTAATTTTGTTTACACAAAGGCTTTTCCATTTTCAGCAATAAAAATTCATGTTTCATTTTTTTGTGATTACTTCTGTCCTTTGGTTAAGAACTCTTACTATTACTGTTAAAAGTATTTGATTTGGCTCTCTTTAATTTTGTTGTGGTATGATTTTTAATATTTAGATCATATATTATCCATTTTGAAATTACTGTAATATATGGTAGAAGATGTCTTTCTCAGGCTACTTCTACAAGATAATATGTTCCATATTCCAAGTGATTAACTCATAAAATTGAGGAATATCTGAATGTTCGGTTCCACTAATCAGTGCTATATGGAATTTGGAAGGAAAATGCTATATGTTATAAACTTTATTTTTTTTAATACCCAATGAAAATATGATAGAACTTTAAAAAATTATTTGATTTATAAAGTTTATTGGGGTAGGGGGGATTAAATAGCAAAAATGTTCTAGTTACATCATTCCTCTCCTTTGTATGTTGTTTTTCTTCTATTATCCACTACCATGTTTTCAAAGAGTTGGTCTTTTTCCTTAATGTTTTTCATTCTTTCCTGTCATATTCTTTAGATCTCTATTTATGCTTTATTAGTCTGCCTTGGGCTTTTTGGCTTACCTGTGTTTAAGCTTTTATTTTTATAAGTTACAACTTAATCATTTCAAAGAAGTCACAGTTGATGTTTAGTTATAAAGCATTATAAATTCTAATTAGCCTTGTATTCCTGAGCAGAAAAAAAAAATAAATTCCAGCTGGGATTATGTTAAGTAGTTGTTTTTTAAATAGCTTCAGATCCTTTTAACCTTGAATGTCAAATTCAGATGTTTCTGGCCATTGACATGCACAGTGCAGTATGTAAGAGACTCAGTTTTCATTGGGCAAATGAATAAATGCTCTGAAGGATTAGAAATGATAGAGGAAAAAAGTAAGGACAAAACCTAATATTCTTAGTGTTTCACTTTTCTCTTTGCTAAGATTTACAAAATATAAAAGCTATAGATAGCTGCAAAAGATTTCAGACTATTAACAGGGTAGTAATAAATTTGGTAAGGTAGTAAATAGAAATCTGGCTTTGGTGTCAGGAAGACTTCGGTTCAAGTCTGGAACTGGTTATGTGAACGTGGGCAAATCACTTAGCTTTGTCCCATAAGCCTATCATAAAAATTACCAATCTGTAATTGTAGAGGGAATCTCCTCCACCCTGATGAAATGACAGTCTATTACCAGAATAACTTAGGTCCAAGATAATCTTGGTGCATTTTATTTCTGCCTCTTAACATTTTGAGTTATTTTAATAATATTGGAAGGCCTTTTTTTGCCAAGAACAGAAATTGATTTCTTACAGTTGCTATAAATATTTGGACTATTAGAAGCTATATACCAGCATTACTTTTCTGATATTCCAAATAACATAGCATAGTGAAGATTGTAAGAAAATAATGGTACATTTGCCCACCATCATGAACACAATAGATTTTGTTTCTCACACATACATGGTTCTTTTCAATAATAGTTGCAAATTATTACCCAAAAGATTAGTCTGCAATTTTATCTTTTTTTTCCTTTTTTTTAGTTATTTATCAGAAAGTCTTATGCTGAAAGAGAATCGAACCTGTTTGTCACAGTTATTAGATACAATGAAATGTAAGTAAATCATTTAAGAAACTTTTTGAAAAAATTGCTCATGTTAAAAGGTAGTATCTTAATCTTAACTTGACTATATTTTTCTCAAAGCATTGTGTTTATTTCCTGCGACAATACTTAAATTAGATTTGTAATGATTATATTGCAGGCATAAACTATATATTTGTGGCAAACAAGACACATAAAAAGAAACATTTTTCATTGCAGATATTAAACATGGAATTCACTTAAGAGATTATACATGCTAAAAATACAGGGTTTCCCAATAAAATTTAAGCTAAGGCTTAATTTGCACTAAGACTATTTGGACACCTTATATAAGTTATGTTTAAGATTAATTTTAGTTTGCATAAATCCATTGAATCAAAATCTCAGAATTCAGAGGATTCTCAGAGGTTGTTATGTGCCTGAATAAGAGTTCTTTCTACTTTACTTCAGGAAGTAGACATCTATCCCCTTCATAGAAAAAAGAACTTTATACTTCCATAAGGCAGCTAATTCTATCTTTGCGTGACTAATTGTTAGGAAGTTTTATTATGTTAATCAAAATTTGTCTCTCTTGTACTTTAATGCAGTGGTCCTATTTCTATCATTTGGGGCCAAACAGAGTAAGTTTAATTTCTCATCCACATGAGTCTTTTAAGTTAACATGACATTAAGCTGGGAAGGCCAAGCTACTATATTGTATAATAGACTCCAAAAAAGATTATTTGACTGAATCTAGTGGAATTAAGTTTAATAAGGATAAATGTTGAGTCTTGCACTTTTGAAGTCAATTTTTGAATCCTGGTACAAGATGTTCTGTCCTGTTTTTCTGAAGAAAATCTTTGAGGGGTCTATCAGTCAACAGTATAATGTGGTAGCCAACAAAAATTATCACTATCCTGAACTGCATTAAAAACCAGAGCTTTCAAGAGTAAGGAGATAGTCCTTGTGTACTCTAATCAAACCCAGTGGTACCATAGTTTGGGAAAGATATTGATAAACTAAAGAATTTCCAGAGGAAGGAAGTCTAGATGAGGAAGGTCTTTTGGACATTTGAATATCTGTTGAAGAAACCAGAATGTGTATATAACCTAGAGAAGAGATTTGATAGCCTGTGTTCAAGTACTTGAAGGACCTTCTTATGTTTTGCTAGATTTCAAGGGCCAGAACAGGACTAGTGGGTGAAAATTGCAACAAGGTAGACTTGGGATCAGTTTAGGAAAAATTTGCAAGGAAATCGGCTATCAAAAAGTAGAAGGAGCTGCCATGGGAGGCAGTGAATTCCCCTTCACTGGAGACTTTTAAGCAGAGGCTGGATGACCAGTTGTTAGGGTGTTATAGGTATTCTTTTTTAGATATTGTAGTAGATGGCTGCTACAATTCCTTCTAAAATTTCTGATAAATACTTTAAGGTACCTATCATGTTTTCTCTTGCCTGGGCTTAACATCTTTATATGCCACAATCTCTACTATGAATAATATACTTCCTAAAATTTGACCTTTGATAGCTACATGATAGAGAAAGGCCCTATATCTATAGGGGATATGTACTAAGACCTACCACACAGATGATTGAAACCTTGTGTGTAAAGAAATACCTGCTGACCCCAGAGATACATACTCTCTCCTCTCCTACCCCTAGGCTTGGTGCTCTGTAGTCCCACCCACACCCTAAAGAAGTGAGAGCAAATTAAAAGAGACTACAGCAGTCAGAGATATTTGAGGCATTTCCTACACCTAGGGTAAAGAGAAGTCCTACTGTACTCCAATAGTAGTCTTAACTAAGGCAGCATATAGTTAGACTGTCTTCATTCTAAATTTTCTCTCTCTCTCTCTCTCTCTCTCTCTCTCTCTCTCTCTCTCTCTCTCTCTCTCTCTCTCTCTCTCTCCCTCTCTTTCTCTCTCTCTCTCTCTCTCTCTCTCTTCCCCTCTCTCCCCCCCTCTCTCCCCCTCACTCCCCCCCTTCTTCTTTTTCTCTCTCCCCACATTATCTTTTACTACTTCAAGAAGGCAGATATATTTTCAGACATGACCACATACATTTGGGTTAATCATTCAGCAAGCATTTATCAAGGCTCTATGATGTGCCAGGCACTGTGCTGGTTGCCAGGGTATAAAGACAAATTGAAAATCCCCTGCCCAAAAGGAGCTTGCATTAAAATCCCATTAGTTTTAATATTGTGTCACACTTAGAATTCATAATTGAACTTTCCTTTCCCTGAAATCCCTAGATATTTTTTCAGAACTGCTGTCTAAACATGCTTCCCTGCCTGTGAGCCCCCATCCCCTCTCCCCAGACAGCAGAGGAAGAAAGAGCTCACAATGATTGGGCTGCTGGGTGGAGGAGCAAGCATGTGAACATTGTCCTTGGGAGCTGTGGAGGGGGAATTGGAGCAGCCCCCTCAGGCATGTGGAGGCATGTGTGCCATGATGGCTCTACACTGTCAAAATTTTTTTAAATTTCTATCATCCACAGTATTGGCTAGCTCCTCGTTTTGTGTATCATATATAAATTTATCTATATCTTCAGCCAAGTCAATAATAATCAATGTAGGGCCAAGAATAAGTCCCTGAAGCATTTCACCTCAGATTTTCTTATATACTGCCTTTTGGCCTATTTGGATTTGGTTATTCAAGTGGTTTCCAGATATGTGTGTTTATTTTATTATATACCCTACATTCTCCACCTTGTCCACAAGCATAGTATGACAGATTGGGACATGCTTTACTTAAATTGGGGCAACTACATCTATTAGGGAACAGGGAAGGGAAATAATTGGATTTAAATAGTTCTCCCTCCCTCCTAGTAGTTTTTTAACTTGTAAAGAGGTTGGGAAACCAATTGTCTGATTTTCAGAAGAAATGACTAATTTCAGGCCCTGTTATTTGTTGACCCCTCTATTAATATGAACTTAGAATGATAGCAGTTAGCTTGTCCTTCAGAGGTCTTTTCTGTTTTGAGATGAAGCCATCCCTCCACACCTAAAGAATCCTCCAAAATTTAGGATAATGACTCAGGTTGTTGGAGCAGTTGGAGAAGGAGAAGAAATAAATTGTTCTAGTCTTTATTCATCCAGCCTTTATTAAGATCCTGCTATGCTTAAATTCCTATGTGAGATACTTTAGACCTCTCCAAGATGAATGTGAGCTCGTGTGAATGAAAGGGAAAGAGTAATGAACCCCACCTGGAATCATCTAGTCCAAATTCTCTATCTGGGAAACTCATAACTGTGGGAAACTGAGAGACTTTAAACTTTGTTTTTCTCTGGGATTGAAGCTGAGAGACCTTGCTGAATTTTGTAAAGAAGAAGAAAGATTTTGAACTGCTGTTGTCCTCCATCTCCCTATCTGTCTAAGAGTCACACTTGTGACTTCCCAAACCCTCAATTTTACCTCATTTAGATTAGGGAAATCCTCATCCCTCTTACCTCAGTTTCCCATCCTGTTATCCCAATAAACCCCTTGACTGAGAAAGCAACTAGAGTATTTTTATAGTTCACTCAGGGAGGGAAGAAGCCTAAGGCTTCAAGAAGTTTGGGAGGTGAGGGAGGCCAAAAGGAGAGGGTTGGTTAAGGGAGAGGGTGAGGGAGGAAGGAGATTAGGAAATAGATTGATCCATCAGTGATCAGTAGGGATCAATAGGCAGAACCTCAGAACAACCCCAGAGCAGTCCCTTGTGTATCGGTATCCCTGTGTAGCCTCTTTATCACAATTTCTTCTACCTCCAAGTGTCATACTAGGGTCCTGGCTTCATAATTCCCTTCTAACCATTTCTGAATATTTTGGCTTAGCTCCAGTTTCTATTGTCTTTTTCATTTCCCTCAAATCAGGTGCTTGTAGTGAGGACTTCAACTTGCAGTGTGAACTGCAAGTAGATTTCTTGTGCCTAGTTTCTTGATTATGTTTGTCTCTGTTAGTACTCTCCTGTTTCTTTTTAAAGAAGTAGTTTCTAATCAAATGTCCTTTACGATGGCAAAAGAAACACTCCCTCCTTTCTTTTTGCCCTGATCTTGCCTGGTAACTAGGTTTCTGAGAAACAGGTTTTGTGTATGTTCTGACTGTGTTCAAATTTTTAATTTCTTCTATTTCCTTCTGTTTCAAATCTTTTTCAGTCCTCTCTAACTTTTCCTTAAAGTCTTTAACTTCCTTGTTCTGATCTGAACTATTTTCAAGTAGGTAACCTGCAGCCTCTCTCAATTCAATTAGGGAAACTGAATCATATTTAGGGAAGTAGTTCTTAAAAAATGTCCTCAAATTGGGTGTACATCCCTTCAGAAATTGTCTACATACATGGCCAGCTGGCTCATCATTATCTGCTTCTAAACCTAAGATTGCCTCTTGTGACAAGGAAATCACTTTAAAAGACTGATATATATTAATTTAAGGTCGCCAAGGAATTCAGCTATGTAATTCCTAAATGAAAACTCAAGTCAGCAGTCAACCTTTTATGGAGTTTAATTACAAACAGGAGGAAGAAAGGAATTAGAGATAGAGAGAGAGGGGGAGAGAGAAAAGGGAAAGAAGGGAATAGGGCTTAAATACCCCCTCTGTTTAGGCTGGGCCAAAAGGCCCAAGCCCTTAGATAGCTGGGGCAAAGAAAAGAGATCAGTCCCTATTACTCACGTGACCAAAATGGAGAAACAGTCTCAGAGGCCCCCACCTTCAGCTTCCTTCAGAGCAAGCTTCTCAGAGCACACTCCAACCACTCAGCCAAACTCCTCAACCTCTTCCCTGAGTCTTCAGACCCCCCTATCTTTAAGGAAACCATCCAAGTTCCCTCCCCTCAGTTCTCACATCTACCAATCACTGTCCATCAATTTCCCTGTGCCAATGGAGGCTCTAGCTTAACCCAGGACCGCCCAGAGGTCTCTGGCTTTGCACATGTCTGTTGAAGGTCATATTTTCAAATAATTAAATCTTTGATCCTTTGCTACAGCCCTTTCTAAATCCTGTTAACCTGAGTAGGGTAGAGATTGGAATAATTAAATTTTGATCTATGCTGCAGCCCTTCCTCAATCCTGTTAGGACTGAGTAGGGTGGAGATTGATTCCAAGTATCTCCATTGTATCAATTCTAAAATCAATCATGACTCAAAGAAATTCCTGTTCTATGCTTAAGCATAGGTCAAAGTCCTTTCCATTGTTCAGCAAAAGGTTTCTGTCCTAAAGTAATCTTAAGAAGGGAGGAGGAGGAATCTCCCATGCCAATGGGGTTCACATTCCAATAGACTATCAGTAAGAAATTTTCCAAGTATAAAATTTCTCAATGGTGAAATTTCCAACATTTATAAGTCTAAGGAATTTTAAGGTTTACACTCTGCCATTTCTGACAGACAGTCTATGTATGTGGCAGGATGTTCCCCTTTTTCCTGCCTAACCTTGTCAAATTTGGACCATGCACTAGGTTTGGAACAGCATTGCTTAATGGCTTGAAGTAAATCCTCTCTGCACTGCTAAAGGTATGACATGCAGGTTGGATTGGTGAAATCCATATCCATTATTTGATCTACGGTGGGTCAGCTGGTCAAATTGTCCTCAGACCTAGTTCTTTCCAAAAATTGCCTTTTTTCATGGGAGCTGAAAAGTTCTGATAAAAGAAATTCAACATCATCGAAATCTGGATCAAAGATCCAAAATGTTCTCTTCAGCTACTTGTGGGCTTTAATGTGGGCTTTAAAAGGATTGTCCACAAATTTTGGAAAGTGACGTTTAATGGACTCAAGTTCCTAAGGAGTGAATTGTCTATGGGCTTTAGTGTGAATAACACCAGCATTAGTTGTTAGCTTGGTGACTTCTTTCAATGGGCATATTTTCTCAGGGTCACTAGCAGCCTGGTTCTCATTTCCATTGCTACCTTCCGTTTCCTGAGGTGCATTCTCAGTTTGCCCATTGTCCTTGCCCATAACTAACGATCTAAATCCTTTTCCTTAATGAGTTGTTCAAATACTGCCTTAATCATCTTGTCTAAGTTGTTGTCAATGGCTATAACATTCTCTGCCTTAAGGGGAACCATGAATCTGAAAACTTTCCTCACTTGGGTTAAAGTCTGCAACACAGCCATGAAGAGTACATATACTTGTGCTAGGACTTGCCAGAGAACTAATTCATTTTGAAAAGGCAATTGTAACACATTGTCCAGTTTCCTACATAATCCACAGTTTCCACCACCATTTGAGTCAGTAAACCCAAAAGCAAGCGATGGCTGCCAAAACCACCACACCAAAAACTACTTGTTTGAACATCTTTACTATCTTTCCTACCTCTGGGACTGTTGGATACAATCAGACTAAGGATGCCACTTGAAATAGAATAATAAACTGGATGGAAACTATTACTGATTGAAATAGTGAGGGTAAACTGAGAGGAACTGTTTCTTCTTACAATAGAGAGGGAAAACTGAAGGGAAACTGTTACTCTTTGCAATGACTGCTGTTCTCTGACTGTGACTAGAGAGAGCTGCTAAGGGAACCTGAGGCTGCTTATCTGTAATGGAGGTAGGAATAAGAAATGCTGTGGGATGCCACCACACAGGGATGCTGGTACATAGGGGACTGCTCTGGGGTTTGCTCTAGGGTTCTGCCTATTGATCTCTACTGATCACTGATGGATCAATCTATTTCCTAACCTCCTTCCTCCCTCACCCTCTCCCTTAACCAACCCTCTCCTTTTGGCCTCCCTCACCTCCCAAACTTCTTGAAGCCTTAGGCTTCTTCCCTCCCTGAGTGAACTATAAAAATACTCTAGTTGCTTTCTCAGTCAAGGGGTTTATTGGGATAACAGGATGGGAAACTGAGGTAAGAGGGATGAGGTAAGAGGATTTCCCTAATCTAAATGAGGTAAAATTGAGGGTTTGGGAAATCACAAGTGTGGCTCTTAGACGGTTAGGGAGATGGAGGACAACAGCAGTTCAAAGTCTTCTTTCTTCTTCTTTACAAAATTCAGCAAGGTCTCTCAGCTTCAACCCCAGAGAAAAACAAAGTCTCTCAGTTTTTCTTGGCCAGCTCAACTCTTAAATAGACCACCAACTCAAAAGCCAAGTTTCTTTTTCTTATCAGCTTTAACTACCCAGAGTCAAAGAGACAGAGACAAAGTCCAAAAGCCAAGTTTCTCTTCTCAGTGTGGCCAGCAAAACCCCAACTGCCATTCCTGGGAACATTCCATTGGAACCTTTTTTCGATTGACAACTAGGTTTCCAGCCTTGGTCCTTGCATTTTGGCCCACAAGTTCTGCAAAACCTCTCTCTCTTCATGTCTCTATCACATCGATTTTTTTTCTCTTTTCTGAACCTGGTTTTCCAGCCTGGAAATCAAGGTTCTTAAACTACACAAGTTACTGCTCAAAGAATATCAATACTCAAAAATATTTATATTTAATAAACTCTAGTTAACAAATATTTATTAACCGTTTACTATGTACCAAAGACTGTGCTAGGCCCTGGAGGAGATAGAAAGTTTAGAAATAAGGAGCAGACCACAGCCTCATGGAATGTCTGTCTAGTAGAGGCAAGATACATAGCTAGGTATAATAGACCGTATTATATGGTATGTTCTTTGGAGAAACACAGAAGTCCAAAAGAGAACCAACAATTATAAATAATAGGGATAAAACAATTTGATTCATTCAACAAATAACTGAGTGCCTTATCATGGGGCACCAGACATAAAAAGAAAAAAAATAGTCCCTGCCTTCAAGAAATTTATAGTATACTAAAGTTATAATATACATACGGATTATTATTAATTCAAGATACTTTGAAGAAGGAACAAGCACTAACACCTAGAAGTATCAAGAAAAGCTTTTTCTTAGGATTCCAATGGGTAGGGATGATGAAGTATGTTTCAGAATGGAAGACAGCTTATTTAATTACATCATTATAAGAAATGGAATTGTCAAAGTCAGGGAACAATACGATTAAAATGTAAAGTACCTCAAAGGGAATAATAAACCTGTGAAGATAGAAGCCAAATTGTGGAAGGCCTCTGGTGCCAGGCTAAAAAGTTTGTATTTTATCCTCAAGATAGTAGAAAGTGACTGAAGAAAATTTTTGAAATTGTAGCAATATGGGCCCAGTGGAGAGTGGATAATGGGAATTTATAGTGGTCCCATGTTGACAATATTTACGTGATTTCCTCCCAAAATGGTCAACACCTTGGGTTAGAGAGAAGAGGGTAAACATAAAAGGGCCAAGAATTAGGTGGCAGAGAATAGTGTATAATTAAGCTAATTGTGAGAGAGGGAAAGAGAAGCTAGAATATGGACAGATGGATGGACAGACTAGAGGTCATAGTGATAATTAAAAATAAATTTAAGAGAATTCAAAATGGAGGGTGAGAAAGGCAGTAATTATGATCAGTTAGAAGATTTTGAGTTTAAGTTTATAAAAGATCTAATAAGAGTGATAGTCAGCCGAAACTTACCAGTCTCTACATCTTCATGAGATATAAGATGTAAGTACTGAATAACTTTTCTTCCAAGTTCTTCAGACTTTATACTACATTGACCTGGTGCAATATAGGTTTTTTTTGAACATCCTTAAATTTTTTAAGTTTAAAATTAGTTGAGAATGGGTATTAGTATGATATTATTAGCCTCAGCAAAGCCTTATATTGCTGAGAATGTTCTTATTAAATTATAGATATAATATTAAATTTTGTATGTAAATATAATATTTTGTGCCTTGTTTACTACTGATCTTGGTTGAAGTTGGAACTTTTGCCTAGATAGGTCAAATTAAGTTGTAGGTCTTTAGTTGTACCACTAGAGGGTTCACTTTGAAAGTGAACTATGATTTTGATTCTTTGGATTTAGGAATCATTGAAAGAATTGTAAAATTGGAAAGGACTTAAATGATGATTAGGCCAACATTTTCTTTTTAGAGAGGAAGGGAATAGAACTTTTTGTTCTAAAATGTCTTGTTTTTTTCACACCAAATATGTGTATGTATATATATATACGGAATATAGGTGTGAAACTTGAAAATACAATATATTCTTAGAAATAAGACATTTTTTTAAAATTACATCATCAAAATTGTCTTCCTAAAGAATGTTTGACTTATGATAGTGACTTAATTGAATGTTTTATTCATTGTATAAATGAATGATAAACACGTTAAAATCCATATGGAGAGAGAGAGAGAGAGAGAGAGAGACAGAGAGAGACAGAGAGAGACAGACAGACACTCTGGAACAGGAACTGAATATAGGCCTAGAGATTCTCATACACAATTAAGAGATTTTTTTTTCACTTAAGAGATTTTTTTTTCACTCTAGCTAGTCTTCTTGGCAATATAAAAGAATTTTATTACCCATAGTTATTTGCCTTTATTCTAAACTGTATTTTTTGTTTGCCTTAGAACTTTTTTAACTCCTGATAAAATTACTACCTTTTACTTGAAAGGTGTAGGGGATATTCTTCCCAATCTTATTTTTCCACATACATTCTTTGGGAGAAAGAACCTTCTCTCCCAGATTGTCATCAGTGCATGATGGATGTTACTAAGCTGCTGGGCTATTATTTTCTATGCATAAAGAATGCCTCATCCTTTCAGTAGGGTGTGTGCTTTGATTTTCTTTTAGTAATAAGTTTACATTGATCCTTTCACTCTTACTCATTATATACAGCATTTACAAACTAAGTAACCAGTGTCAGGAATGCAGTCTGTGGCGGTGGAACATACAATAGTAGTTAATTAGCTTGCATTGGATTTAAACCTGTGATCCTGAGATGACTCACCTGAATACGAGGCACTTTATAGTGCATTAATATGCATTAAATTGTGTTGAAAAATGAACCACAGAATATATGAATTAGAAATCTTTTATAAAGGTGGAAAGGACCTTAGAGATGTATTTGTTCTGGATTTTATCCAGATCCCCTATTTTACAGATTAGCAACCTGAAACCCAGAAAATTAATATGTCCAAAGCTACACAGCTAGTTAATGATGAAGGGAAGAGCTGAATTCAAATTTACTGATTCCTGGTGGTCCTTCCTGCACCTTGTGATCCTTTGACCTCCTGTACCTGTAGGCCTATGAGGCAATCCTATAGGCCCATTCCTTCTACCCTTGGGGAACCTTTGGGTAGTTCTCCAGTTGCTTCCCGAGTAGAGCCGAAAAGAACATCCTTTGCTCAGCACATGTATTAAAGACGGAGCAGAGAAGTAGCAGTATTGGTATATTAGGAGAAGAGCTTCAAACCAAAGAAATGTTAATAGGAATTGAAATAAGTATTGGGGAGTGGGGCACAGAGCATGCATGCTCCATACCATTGTTTTCAAGGGATAAGTTTAGATCCATAATTCAGCAAGAACTCTAAAATAATATCCTAATATCAGTTGTGTATATGTAATATAAACAACTAAAATTTAGTCTGTGCAATAGTTACTAAACAATCATTTTCTATTTCATGATATTGACAAAAATAATGTAATTTGTTGGATTTTGATATAGTTTGAAGTATATTTGTTTTTTGTTTTGACAAGTGTGCATGTGATATTTTGGAAACAATTCTAAGAAAGATTTTTCTTTTCTCGTTTCTGGCAATGGGATTTCTTGTGTTTAAGTTAAATGCTTTCATATCTCCTTAGGCATGAAAAACTTAGTAAAGAAGTATGAACCACCAAGGCCTGAGGAAGTTGCTGCCCTCAAACAGAAACTAGAGAAGTGTCACAGTGCTGAACTTGCATTTAATATAAATGCGTAAGTCAGTATAAGAATATTCATTAGGAACAGATAAGGTCTACTTTACTCTTAAAGCAATCATTTATATTTCTTGTAAATTGGTAAAAGCATGGGCCAGGATATAAACTATTACAGTTTTTAGGCTTTCTGTATTTTCCAGAGGTTCTGATACAGGGCTACTTTTATACAACATCCCTTTTGGAAGGAAAGTGGTACAAGTATACCAAGATAGAATTATTTCTGATAGCTTTTCTGCCTACATGTACTTTCTGGAAAGAGAAATTCTGCAAAATTTTCTTTTGTGGAAAGATTAGGGAGATAATGGAGTGTCTGTCATTGATTTGGATGTTGAGTTTTAAAGTCTGCTGTTAATGCATGATCTTTGCAAAACAGAATCTTTTCAAACATCACTTTGTCATTATAGAAGAAGGCCAAGTGTGGGGGATTGGTTTGGGACAAGGAATGATAAGATTGTCATAATAAAACATGCAGACACATTACATTTCTGAAATATTTTAGGTGGGATTCTTAATTTAGAATAGAGAATAAGCTTTCAATCTAATTACAGTTATTTGTTGGATTTTAATCACTTAATTTGAAATTATTTGGGTTCCTGATCACATCAGCAGTAATGAATATTTGCTACATGGATAAAAGCCGATGGAAACATTGTTGAAGTGAAAGGCAAAACAGGCTTATTATTCTCAGATCATGTATGTGTGACTGACTTTTATTCACTGTAGTTATGAGTTGGAGCAAATTTATGACACATTAAAAGATTGGTGAAGATAGATGGAGATTATATATGTGTATGTATATATATTGTGTGTGTATGTGTGTGTGTGTGTATATATATATATACACACATATATTTCTATATATGAGTGAGAGACAGAGACGCTGTAGTATCTGTGACCAGAATTTTTCAGAATTCTCAAATTCAGCCCAGAAGTTCAAACTTGTAGCTTTCTTCATCTGCTTTTTAATGGCTAGAAAAATAGAGAGAAGGAATTGCAGAAAAAAATACAGAGCAATCTCAGAAGACTATTTGCAGCATTGAGTAGAACCTCTCCTAAATAGATTATATAGTGGGCTTAAACAACTTTGCCATTAGGTACTCTTATGTTAGTTATCTTAGCTTATAGAATTGAATTGACTGCTCCAAAGCACAGAATAGCTAATTCACACTTACTCATTTTTACTTTGAAGACTTATTTTTTTTTACAGGATTATTGTACATTTTACTCATAGACATATTGGGATAAGACATAAAGTAATTTTGTTATCTTACTGAAGTCTTAGAAGTATTTTTCCTTTACTTCAGAAAGAAGAGGAAAGGTTATGAAGATGATGAGTATGTCTCAAAGAAATCTAAGCTGGAAGAGGTTAGTATATTCTAAAGGCGAATTGATATCCTAAAAATTATTCGCATGTAATGCAACTCTTTTCATGCTCTATGGTTTTGATGCCAGGTAAGACTCAATAACAAAACCACAAGCAAAGGGGGAAGGATATGAGTGCTTATTTTAATATTTTTTTTTATTGAGTATCTCCCACACAACATACACAAAAAGAACATTTCTATATAGAGAATAGGACAGGGAAAGTAGAATATATGTGGAACCAAGAATCTGTTTTGTACAATTTGCTTTTTTTTAAAGTACATGTTAAATTCAGCATGTAACTTTCAAAACTGCTCTGCTTAGCTCTTTCCTCAAGATCACCTTGTACCTCTGTGCATTTAAAAAACATTTCATTGACTTTTTTCTTTCCTTCCCAAAAATTCTTATCTCCATTACAAAAAGGGGGGGGAAAAGATAAAGCCTTTGGAACAAATAAACCTGGTCAAACAAAATAAAGCCACACGTCCACCAAAAAGGAATGTGTCTTGTTCTGTACTATAAGTCCATTACCCAAGTCACAATGTGTGTATATTTTTTAAGCCATTTTCCCCCTCACTTTTTCTTATAAGTTTCCTCACACATTTTTGTGTTATGTCACTTCAGGACAAGAATTTTGGCCTCAGCTGCACATGACCCAAAGCTAGTAGGTTTTTATTTTTAAGTTCTTAGTATTAAACACATCTGATAAACTGTATTTTCATCAGTTTTCTGGTAAATAAAGTTAGATACTTATTATGTTGTGAAAAAGCAGCATGGCCTGGTGGCTAGAAGGCTGGTCTGAGGGTCAGCAAGATCAAAGTTCTCTGACACACACTGGGGGAGTCACCCTCACTTATCAGTTGCAGAGTAGATGCCAGTCTGCTTGTGTAGCTCCTTACAACTATGAAATCACAGGTCCATGTTAAAAAAATCATGTGCCAGGGAGTCTGATGATTTTATTGGTATAGGGAAGTCTGGAGAGGAAACCTGAATCTATAAATGCAGATTAGCCAATGTTCAACAACTTGAAATTACAGAGAGCTTCCTGACACATTTAGAGGTTAAGTTATTTGCCCAAGATCATGCCTCTAGTCAGTGTCTGAGGATGGATTTGAATTCCAGTCTTTCTGACTCCAGCTGCTGCCTCAATAAATGGTAGTAGTTCATTTTAACCCAACAAAAAGCCTTGAAGGGAGCATGCTAAAAGCTGGCACTGCAGAGATAGGTAAATGTAATAATTAAATAAACCCTGTTAAGAAGCTTATAATCAAATAAATTGGAAGGAGCTTATTTGAGATATATTGCAAAGTTAGGAGGGGCAAAGACTTAATTATCAAGAAGTTGGATGTGGGAGGTGAGGAAAAGGAGAGACTAAGCTCGGTGGTATTAGCAAGAAGATATTATTGAAGGGAAAATTAGGACAAAGGGCAGTTTTTTATGGGTAGAAACTGAATTGTTTCTACCCATAGATGTTGAATTTTAGCTACCTAACAAGAAGTTGGGAAAAAGTGACCAGAGTTCTTGGGAGAAGTTGGGAGTAGATATATAGATTCGATCAGATGCATAAAGGTGACAATCAAAGCCATGGGAACAAATAAGTTTATCAAAGGAGAGACTGCAGAGAAAGTAGTTAAAGGCCCAGGACAGATTCCTAGGAATACCCACATTTAAAGGGCAAAAAACAGAATTAAGGATCTACCAAAGGAGAATGAGCAGTAGTAATAGAGAAAGAGCCAATATTGTATAATACCGAGAAGGCCAGAAGAGAAAAATAGTAATCAACAGTATCCTGTGCCCAGATGAAAGGGTGAGTTGAGCAGTTGATTTAATAGTTGGGAAGTTCTTTGATTTTCTTAGGAACAGAAAAGGAAAAGGCATAAGGGGAGAAAGCCAGAAAGGGCAGAGGAGACAGAAACAGAAGTTAAATTATTCTATGAATATACTGCCAATCAACTGCAAAAAAAGGAAGTAAAAGAAACTTATTTGACCCAGCAAAGAGGCATCATGTAATAGTGAAGAAAGACTTCAACCAGCTAGACTTTTCCTGGAGTTATTCCTCAAAAGCTGAATAGCTAATATATAGACTTAATGATAAATTTATTCTTTAAAAGGTGGATAAATCTAAGAAGGGAGAAGCTTCTCCTCTGGATCTGATTCTCAGTAACTGGAAAATTGGTTAGGGAGGAAATGATGGGAACTTTTGAGGAAGTAACCACTACTTTAAAGTTTGTGAAAGAGGAAAGTTGAAAATGCGCCGAGTTGTATCCTACATTTGGAGAAAACAGAACTCAGTTCTTTAGAAGGAGGATGTATAGGAGCCCGTAGTCTAATTTAGGGGGCAGGGGTCCAGAAGGATGAGAAGCTCTCAAGAAAAAAAATGTTGAATACATAAAGAGAAACATTTCTACTAAGAAAAAAAAAGGGGAGAGTTGCCTTAAGGGCCCTATCTGGATGAACAGGTAACTCAGAAATCAAGTACAGAAGGTAGAGAAATAGAAAAGTATGTCATGATCTTAAAAAAAATATTAAGAATAAGAAAATCGGTTGTTTTGTATGCTTTTTATCTCTATAAAGGAAAGAGGATGCTTAGAAGTGTATGGGACAATAATGACAAGAATAGCCGTTCAGGTCTTCTATTTTCTTTGTGCAAGGATCATCTTAGAACCGAGTTGGGCAAAACACTTAATAGTTGATAGAGAATTGATACTTGAGCATAAATAATATAAAGAATCCAGCTACTCTTGATTAATTCTAGTAACCTTATTTTAAATTAACTGCATGAAAAGGTTACTGAAAGAATTGGATTGAGCCACTCTAGTGGCTTTGAAAGACCATGATAAACAAGGGAAATTATTGCAGGAATGAAGAGAGTAAATGTCCCAGTATTTAAAAAAATAACTAGGTCTTAGGTCTTAACCAATTCCTGGCAAAATTGGAGAACATATCCAAAAAAGTGGCTAGTAAACCATCTAGAAAAGGAAGTGGTTACTACAAAGATTCAACATAGCTTTGTGAAGAACAAGTTATACCAAACTGTCTTTATTTCCTTTTCTGACAGGGTTATTTAACTTGTAGATCTAGTTTATTTAGATGTTAGCAAAATAATTGCTAGTTTTTCAGATTCTAGTGGAAAAGATGGAGTTACCAGCTAGAGTTTGTAGTTAAGTAGATTGGAAGTCAATTGAATGGTAGGAACCAGAATCACATTAATAGTTTGCCCTAAACTTCTAGCACTATGGGATCTATGCTTACTTAGCATTACGCCCATTTAATTATCAGTGATTTAGATGGTCTTAGACTAAATATCAATTTTTAGATGAATTTAAAGCTGGTGTAGATAATTGGTACAATGAATACAAAGTTAGGATTCAAAAGGATTTTGACAGGCTAGAGAGCATTGGGTAAAATTAAAGATTGAATTTTGTAGGGATCTCTATGTTGCCTTCACCCTTGTGAGGTTGACTTTTTAAACTTTAATTATTAAGTATAAAATGGGGGAGGTATAGCTAGACAATAATTTACCTGAAAAGGATTTTGTAGTCTTAGTGAATTCTGTGTTCAAATAATTCAACCTATGGTATGTAAAAACAAATATAATGCCCAGGAGTAAAGAAGCAATAGTTTTACTCTGCTCTGTCACGTCAGTAAAATGTGACTAAGTTCTAGATACCCCATTTAAGGGCATTATTAGAAATTGTAAAATACCATGAAGAGAAAACTGCCGGAATAATGTTGTGGACTTGAATTCTTTCCAACTGAAGATTGGGTGAAGGACCTGGGAATATTTAGAAGCCTGAACAAAAGGCTTAGGATGAACATTGCTAGCTGTCTTAGAATATTTGAAAGCCATGGAAGGATAGATTTGCCTTTTTGGGGTGCCTTTAGAACATAAAAAGTACAATAAAATAGGTAGATATTGCAGGGGCAGATTTAGATATCATGAAAGGCAAAACTCATAATTAAAAATTTCCAATAATTAAAGCACTGCTTCAGGAAGTAGTGGGTTCTCAGTCACTGGAGGTCTTTTCTGCAAAGCCCGGATTACCATTTCTTGAAGGTTTTAAGAGATTCCAGATACAGTTTCAACTCTATAGTCATTTTTTCATTCAAATTTAGTGAGATCATTGTTGAATTTAAAATTTTCACAACTGTGTTGGGGACAACTATCTGTATCACATGGCACAAGAGTGAAGATTAGAGAAATTCCATTGTTTGCTTGATTTTGTAGTGAATAAGTTTGTTTCTTAAATGACCAATGTGCTCTTTTCTTTTTAGGAAGAATGGACTGATGATGATCTTATAGATTCTCTGTAACTTGATGGATGTTACCAAGTGTTATGTTGGAGCATTTAAAGTTGAACTGTAAAGTTTGCCACTTCCAAGGAGAAAGAATCCAAGTGATTATCTTAATTCTAAAGTGTACAGTGAAAATAATTCCCTCTAATTAAACGTTTTCTATTCCTGGTATTTTTTCATTGCCTCTTTCTTTTGGAATAGACGGGTATAAATAAAATGAAATATTCTCACATCTAGTTGGGATGACCTGACTATTTTTACTAATACTCAATTTAGCATATATGCCTGAAGTGGTTAAGGCTCATTCCCCCCCTTCCCCCCAAGTTTAAATCTGGCCTCAGACACTATCTGTCAATGGGCAAGTCACTTACGTGCTGGAGAAGGAATGGCTTACCACTCCAGTATCTTTGCCAAGAAAACCCGAGATGGTGTCATACTCAACATGACTCAACAGCAAAATTGTAATGCATAACCTTTATGCTGTAGTTCACTTAGGTTTTGAGATTTGTCTTCATCATGGTTTCAATTTTTCCTCATCACATACACAAATGGCTCATGTGTGCCATTTTCGTGTTGTAGTTTAAAGCCTAACCAGGTCTAAGAATAAACATGCTTCCTTCAGAAAAAAGTTTCTGGTGCATTTAAAGCCAATGTGCAATCCTTGTTGGAGGGTAATGTGATCTTGATCATTTCCTATCTCTTCTAGATGATCACTGTCTCTAATAAGATTTCTGGCAAAATTCTAGAATGTAAGTCCCTGTCCTATTAGTTGGATTATTGCAACATTTACCCTTTGTAGGGAAAATGGCCCTTCATGATTCTGTGGTACCTCTCCCAATCAGCCATTTTCATTATCCTTTCCAGTTCAAAACATTCTTTGCCAGATAAAATCAGTAAGGTTTGAGCAGCTTTGCCCAACAGCAATCCAATTTCTTTCATCTCATTTCCCATCAGTTAAAAAACAATAAAAATATACCTTTTAAAACTGTTTAATCAACAAGAAAAAACTGAGGCAAAGTATAGAGGGAAGCGCAGAATTATCAGCTAAATGATGAGAAATGACCACTTTGATGGAAGGATGAAGAAAATTCAGTGGAGTGAAAAAACCTTATAAACCATAGTTGAACACCTGGCAAATTAGGAGGATGGAGGGGAGAAGGTAGTCAGGAAAATTATGTTTCATAGACCGATGGCTACAAGGTTCCACAGATTTTTAGCCAATAAGCTCATTTTACAAATGAGGAAAAAGATCCAGAGGCCTACTGCACAGCTAGGAGTGATGAAACTGGAATTCAAGCCTAGGCCCCTCTTGACTTTCAACAGTACTTGCCCACTGCACCAAACTTCCTCCTTCAGTAGCTGGGGTTGCATCATGAATCCATGGGCAGTGGCAGTCAATTGAAGAACATACACCTTCTTATGTTTTTTAATGTGCAAGATTAGAAAAGAAAGCAAGCACAATATCAAAAACATTTTAATAGTCCATGAAACCAGGACAGGAATGTGGCATGGTGCAAAGGGTGCCAGAACTGGAAGTTGGGAAGACCTGGCCTCAGTTTCAAATCTGACACTTCCTACCTGTGACCCTGAACAAGTCACTTCACTCCAATTTGCCTAACCCATGTCACGCTTCTGTCTTAGAACGTTCCTATACTATGGAAGAAGGGAAGGGTTTTGTTAAAAAAACAAATCAATGAAATCCCAGATTAAGAACCCTTGGCTGCTCTATAGGAAACCAATAACAACACAAAGCTAAATAATAAAAGTCCTGGGTCTAGATTTGAATCCTGGTTCTGTAAACTTGCTTCCTTTGTGACTGGGCAACTCACTACCTATCCACTTCAGTTTCATTTAAGATCAAAGGATTGGATTAGCTGATCTATGATAAGACAAGATCCTTTGATATATTCTGCTAGAATTTATGATTCTAAATGTAATTTCCATTTGAGGAAAAGGTCCTCTAAAAGACAAATGACTCAGCTTAATGTGAATTACTTTAATCAATAAAAACATACATTTGAAGAGAGTGTGAGGGCTGAGGAAGAGATGTACCCAGGCAAGATGAGGGGGTTATAGCTATGCCTTTCAATGGCCTGAAGAAAATAAACAGGAAGGAGGAGGGTCAAATATTTACTTTTAAGTTGAATGACAAGGAGATACTACTCCCAACTTTCAGTTTTACTGGATTCAGAATAGATATTGAGTAATATGCTTAGCTTTCCCTCAAACTCACCCTGTCAAATCAGTCCAATATATGCAATTCCTACTCCCAATCAGGGAAAAGAGCTGAAAAAGCACTTCTAAGATCCACTTTGAGAAGACATCAAATATGCTTTACTATGTTTTATCCTCTTCTCCCCTCACACACATCTTTAAAGGTATTCAGACCTTTATAAAGCAACTTCATCATGAACAGGTAAAGCTAGTCTAACCTCTTCCTTTTTTGTTACTAATCAAAGGAATTCTATAGGTATTCCTGTAGATTTCAGCAAATCATCTGACAGTCTCATACTACACTGTGGATAAGATGGAGAAATGTAGGTTAGGTGATAACATAATTCATAGAATCATAGATTGAGAACTATAAAGGATCTTCAATATTAAAATCTAGTTTAACCCCTTCATTTTTCAAATGAATAAAATTAAGCACTAAGAGATTTGATGTGGAATTCGAATTCTTGTCTTCAACATCTGAGCCAGTGCTTGTTCCCAACTGTACCACAAGGCTTCCATTAAATGAATTAATCTCCCTAATAAGGCTGGAAAACTTGGGAGTACAGGATGACATCTAGGAACACTACTGCAGAGTAAATGCTCAGATACATTAACGAACAACCAAGAGACAACCGAGTTTCATCAACCCCCCCCAGGGGAGCTTCACTGTTTGATAAACAAGAGGAAGAGACAGCAGAGGAAAAGGAAAGTCTAAGGTGATTCACATTTAGACAAAAGCAGAGACCAAGAAATGAATGGAGAAACAGCAAATAACACAAGACCCCTTTGACTTTATTTCAACTTAGTTTTTGTGAATATCACACACAAAAATACAGAAGCAAATCTTGTCAATAAATAAAACTATGTAGTCAAACAAAATATCCCTTCATGAAGTGCAGCTCTCAACCAATGAGAATTTTTTTAAATGAACAATAAATGTGGTTTATCTAATTTAAAACAGCACAAAATTCGGAATGGCTGAGTGTTTTAAACAAAAGTAATGCTTAGGTTTGGCTTTACATAAAAGACAACGAATTTATATTTTATAAAATGGTTTAATGAAGGCATGCATGACTGATAAAATGATCAATAAATTTACTGAATTCAAATTATTTACTGTTGTAAACATTTTACAAAAGCATTGAGATTCATCTGAATTCAATTTCTTTGATGAAAGAATTATCCAAACAGACAAAATCAATGGCACATTTCAAAAATAAAGCTGACAAATTCCATTCTGAACATTCTCTTTCAACACAATCCAGGCAAGAAAAAACAGTACAGTATAAAAAAAAAAGTATACAACAAAGATTGTTCCTATTATAATGTCAAACTCTGGAAATTGTAAATACAAATAAAGTGATTGAACAGTCATCTCCCAACGAGGAAGAAGTTACAGTAAGAAAAATTTGCAATCCAGTTATACTCGTCTGTCAAAAGAGAAGGCTTTTCTTTCTTGTCAGTTGACGACATAATTCTTTTTTCCAACAGACAGCAAAACTTTGGCAATTGAATGTATTGAAAATAAATTTTCAAAGTTCAAAAGACAGTCACAGCATTTTACTTTCTGAAAGGTGATCTGTACACCAAGGCTCAGAGGTTGTTAATATTTATCCCATGTGGAAAAAAGTGCAAATATCCTGCACAGATAGCTTACAAAGCTGCTGGCACTACTCTTCCCTCAGCAGAATCTTGGGTTTTGTTTTGCATAGTTCACACATCCCTGGGAATGTGGAAAGGTGTGCTATTTTTGGCAAGAGCAAGGAGAAAGTGATACTGATGGGAATTACCATGTTGAACATGCTGAATCCATGCAGAATACTAAGGCGAAGGCTGCTACCTGATGTTATTTGTCACTGAATACTGGTTTTGTTTTTGCTGAAGCAGTTCTGTAATAGCCAGGAGCTTCTTCAAGACATGCTAAGAAAGAAAGAAAAAAGCGGAAATTATTACACTTCAGAATCCCAAAGTATGGAAAATGCATTAACAATTGAGACTCAAGCGTAGGACAATTTTCACAAAAGAAACTTGAATTTTCATAAATATGTTACTCAATGAACTCTTAGATATAGCACTGCTCTTCACATCTGAATGAGGTTTCTGGGAAAAGAATTCCACTCTAGTTAAATAAAAATCTCTGGCAATGTTCTTTTCAAAAGATAATCCCAGGATGAAATGTTCATACCTAAACTGACATTTAAGAAGTCAGCCACTTGTGGGAAAACATGGCTGCAGTTTAGACGCAGGACTCTTTCTCTCCTCATTGCCTACCGATATAGACTACCTGAAAAGGCCAAAAAACCTGAATTCATATGAATGAAGGAACTCCATAGTAGGGCACAGTATTGAAGGTACCTGGGATTTGGGCATTTCCACACTATGAGGGGGTGAAATACCTTCCAATAAAATGTGAGCTGATCTCCCCTCCCCCACTCCACAGAGTCAGTGTGCTAGACTCAGTGTGCTAGAATCAGTGAACAAGAGAAGGGCACCTCTAAGTCCTTAACAGCTGACTAAGACCATCAAAGACCCACCCCTGAGAGCAGCTAGACTTAAGATCCCATCAGGTGGAAGAGAGCAGACCTTGGGCACAGAGATAGCACAGAGAAGGGCTGCAAACACTAAAAGCTGCAGAGACTCGAGAGGTGACCTCAAGCAAAAACCTCACTCTTTAGCTCCATACAGAACCTGCCCATCTCACTCAGAAAGGAAAGGAAAAAGCAGCATAGAAAACAATGTCCAGGAAAAAAAAATTCCCAACACAAAGAAGAACAAGAAGGCTTTGACCTTGGATAATTTTTATGGAGGAAAAGATCCAGACTACAGAGGAAATAGCAGAAGAGGATAAACAAATAAATGCATCCAAACCTTCCAAAAAAATGGAAATTGGCCAAAAGCTCTTGAAGAATTTAAATTGGGGCTTATGAAAAAGATGGAAGAATATTGGCAAGAAAAGTGGGAAATACCTCAAAAAGAAAATATAGTTTATAAGGCAGGAACTTTCAATTGGAGAAAGAAGTCCAGAAATCAAATGAAATGATAAATAAATTAGAGACCAAAATTAAACACATAGAAGCCATGAATAGCTGGATAGATTAAACCACAAAGGAAAATCAAAAGATTATAACAGAAAATCAAAAGATTATAGCAAAAAACCAGTCTTTAAAGACTAGAATTGGGCAATTAGAAGCCAATGATGTCACAAAACAGCAAGAAATAATAAAGCAAAATCGAAGGAAACATGAAATATCTCACTGAGAAGATCAAGAAATCAGGTCTAGAAAACACAATCTGAGAATCATTAGTTTACCTGAAAACCCGGAAATAAACAAAAACCTAGACATCATACCACAAGAAATTATCCAAGGAAACGGCCCTGATGTTCTTGAACAAAAGGGCAAAATAGACACTGAAAGAGTTCATAAAACACCCTCTTAAATCCTCAAAAGACAACCTCAAGGAATGTAATTGCCAAATTTAAATTTAAGAGCTTGCAAGCTAAGGAAAAAAATTTACAAGAAGCCAAAAAGAGACAATTCAGATATCAAGGAGCACCAGTCAGGATCATACAAGATCTAGCAGCTTCCATACTAAAGGACTATAAGGCTTGGAATATGATATTCAAAAAGGAAGAGAATTGGGTCTTCAACCAAGAATCATCAACCCATCAAAACCGACTATATACTTCCAGGGGAAAGTATGGGCATTCAAGAAAATAGAAGATTTCCAAGTATTTGTAAACAAAAGACACGAACTAAATATAAAGTTTGATATCCAAACATAAAGATCAAGAGAAACACGAAAAAGATAAATAAGTGAGAGGAAAGGGGGAAAAATTTTTTTTTAATTTAAATTTTCTTCTTTAAGGTCTTCAACAAGATCAAATTGTTTATATTATTATATGGAAAAGTGTTATTTTTAACTCTCAGGGGAATAGGGTGGGGTAGGGGTACAAAGGAAGGAAATGGGGGGCAAAGAAGTTAATAGACACACAAAAAGAAGGGAATAAAAATGGAGGGGGCAGAAAGGGAATTATAATAAGGGTGAGGATTAGGGAGACTGGTGAAAAGCAATCCACTGGTTTAAAAAGACACAGAGAAAGAAGAATGGGCAGAACTAGGAGAGGATATCAAAATGTTGGGGAATACAGAGATGGGTCATCATAACTCTGAATGTGAATAGAATGAACTCATCCACAAAACAAAAGCAAACAGAATGGATTAGAAACCAAAATGCTACTATGTTGTCTAAAAAACACACATGGCGCTGGTAGAAAAACTCACAGAATAAGAATCAAAAGCTGGAGGAAAATATATTGGGCCTTAAATTAAGAAAAAGAAGACAGGAGTTGCAATCATGATATCTGACAAAGGCAAAGTAAAAATAGATCTGATTTAAAGAGACAGGGAAGGCAATTACATCCTGATAAAAGAGAGTATAGACAATTGAGGAAATATCAGTAATGGTACATCCACAAAGATTGATCATATACTAGGGCACAAGTGCAAAAATGCAGAAATAATAAATGCAATCTTTTCAGATCACAATAAAAATAATAAATTAGTATGGGTGCATGGAGAGTCAAATAGAAAATTAATTGTAAAATTAAATAATTATTCTCCAAAATAGGTTAAAGGACAAATCATAGAAACAATTAATAATTTCACTGAATAAAATGACAATGATGATAACATCCTTTCAAAATCTATGGTATACAGCCAAAGCACTACTCAGGGGGAAATTTATATCCTTGAGTTCATATATTAACACATTAGGAAGGGCAGAGGCCAAAGAATTGGGCATGCAATTTAAAACACTTGAAAGGGAATGAATTAAAAATCTCCAGTTGAAGAAAACTAAATTAGAGATCCTGAAAATCAAAGGAGAAATTAATAAAATAAAAAGTGAAAGAACTATTGAAGTAATAAACAATACTAGAAGCTGGTATTTTGAAAAAAAAAGACAAAGTACTGGTAAATTTAATAAAAAAAAGGAAAGAAAACCAAATTAAGAGTATCAAAGATGAAAAGGAAGACTGCACCTCTAATGAAGAGGAAATTACGGCTATCATTAAAAATTATTATACCCAATTATGTGACAATAAATATGACAATCCAAGTTATATGGATGAATATTTACAAAAATATAAATTGCTAAGAGCAACTTAAGAAACAGAATACTTAAATAATCCCATATCAGAAATATAAATTGAACAAGCCATCAAAGAACTCCCTAAGAAAAAATCCCCAGGACCTTATGGATTCACAAGTGAATTCTATCAAGGATTCAAAGAACAATCAAACACAATACTATACAAACTATTTGATATAATTTGAAAAGAAGGAGTTCTACCAAATTCCTTTTATGACACAAATATGGTACTGATTCCAAAGCCAGGCAGGTCAAAAACAGAGAAAGAAAACTATAGACCAATCTCTTTAATGAACATAGATGCAAAAATCTTAAATAGAATACTAGGAAAGACTCCAGCAAGTGATGACAAGAGTTATTCATTATTATCAGGTGGGATGTATACCAGGAATGCAATGATGGTTCAATATTGGGAAAACCATCCACATAACTGACCATATTAACAAGCAAACTGACAAAAATCATATGATTATCTCAATAGATGCAGAAAAAGCCTTTGACAAAATACAACACCCATTCCTATTAAAAATACTAGAGAGCATAGGAATAGAAGGATCGTTCCTAAAACAAATAAAGAGTATATATCTAAAACCATCAACTAACATCATCTGCAATGGGGATAAACTAGATGCATTCCCAAAAAGATCAGTAGTGAAACAAGGATACCCATTATCACCTCTATTATTTAACATTGTACTAGAACACTAGCAGTAGCAATTAGAGAAGAAAAAGAAATTGAAGGCATCAAAATAGGCAATGAAGAGACCAAGCTATCACTCTTTGCAGATATGATGGTCTACTTAAAGAATCCTAGAGAATCAACTAAAAAGCTAGTAGGAATAATCAACAACTTTAGTAAAGTTGCAGGATACAAAATAAACCCACAGAAGTCATCAGAATTTCTATATATCTCCAAAACATCTCAGCAGCAAGAGTTAGAAAGACAAATTCCATTTAAAATCACCCTGGACAATATAAAATACTTAGGAATCTATCTACCTAGATAAACATAGGAGCTACTTAAACACAACCACAAAACTAAAATTAGATATAAATAATTGCAAAAACATTAATTGCTCATTGGTAGGACGAGCTAACGTAACAAAAATGATAATCATAACCAAACTAATTTACTTAATCAGTGCCATACTCATTGAATTATCAAGAAACTTTTTTATTGAATTAGAAAAAACCATAACAAAGTTCATTTGGAAGAACAAAAAATCAAGAATATTAAGGGAGGAGGCAGAGTCAAGATGGTGGCTTAGAAACAGCATAAGTTCAGACCTCTGAAAACCCTTCCTTACCAATCAACAAACTGACTGCTCCAAGGAGACTGAAAAATCAAACCTAAAAACAAGACAGAACCAAGGAACCCTCCTTTTGTACTCAACTTAAAAGGTACGCACCCCCCCCCCCCGCCGCCCCCAAAAGCCAGAATCTGAGAACACTCGGACTTAAGGGGAAGGCAGAAGGAAGGTTCCAGGACCCCCACCCCCACCCCCAAAGCACTAAGCCTCAAGCGGCAGCAAGAACCTCTGGGCAGACAAAGGCGCTGGTCTATAGGGTGTACCGTGCAGTCAGGGCTGTGCCAGGCTCAGATCGTCGAGCACAGGCAGTGGGGAAAAAGCTGGAGAGGGAGCACAGAGCTGGTAGCCTGGACAGAGCTGCGAAGAACCTCCATATTGCTCCAGCTTTCCAGGAGATTTTTGCCTCAGGGCACATCCAGCCCAACCCAGCTGAACTTAATCGAGAGGACAGGGAAGCTCAAATTACAACATCTTTCCACCACAGACTGCTGGACTTTAATTTAATCCAATGAAAGGCCTCCAGAGGACAGGGAAGCTCAAATAACAACACCCTTCTCCCACAGTCTGCAAGGAGAGACCATCTGTCAAAAAGCTCCCAAGTGGGGAGACTGACAGAAAGCTCCAAAACCAAAAAAAGAGAGGAGAAAGAGCACAGACAAATACGGGGAGCAAAGAAGGGTAAAATATGAGCAAACAACTGAAAAAGAAATTACTTCTGTACAGGCAATGAGCAAAGAGCAAACGAAACAGAAGTGGAGGGATCAGCAAAGTATAAATCAGAAATCCCAGGGAATTGGATACAAGCTTTGGAAGAACTCAAAATACAATTCAAAACACAATTAAAATAGGGTGAAGATAATTGGGAATAGAACTTAAAAACTAAGATAAGTCATCTGGAAATAAAAAAATAGTGTCTTGAAAGCCAAAATCAGTTTGAAAATGAGGCAAAGGAGAAGAAAGATGAGGCAAAGAGGATGAAAGATGACCTCCAAAGAAAATCAGACCAGAAGGAGATAGATGACCAAAAAGCCAGGGATGAAATCCAGTCTTTAAGAACCAGAATACAACAACTAGAATTAAGTGACCATAAAAGGCAGTAGGACACTATACAACAAAACCAAAAGAATGAAAACATTGAGGAAAATATGAAACCTCTCATTCATAAAACAGAAGATTTCGAAAATCTTGAGGAGAGACAATTTAAGAATCATTGGTCTACCAGAAGACCATGACAAAAGAAAAAGCCTGGACATAATACTACAGGAAATTATTCAAGAAAACTGCCCCAATATTCTAGAACAAGAGGGAAAAGTAGAAATTGTACTAATCCACAGATCACCTCCAGAACTTAATCCCCAACTGACAACACCCAGGAATGTCATAGCCAAATTTAAAAACTATCAGACCAAAGAAAAAATATTACAAGTTGCCAAGAAAAAGTCATTCAGATACCATGGAACCAGAGTGAGGATAAGACAGGATCTGGCTGCAACCACACTGAAGGACCAAAAGGCATGGAATATGATATTCCAAAAAGCAAGGGAACTAGGTCTACAATCAAGAATCAACTACCAAGCAAAACTGATTATATTCTTACAGGGATTAAGTATGTTCATTCAACAAAATAGAAGAATTCCAAGAATTTGTGAAGAAAAGACCAGACCTGAACAGAAAATCTGATGCCAAAGAACAAAACTCAAGAGAACCATCAAAAGGTAATTAAGAAAGAGGGGGGGGGGGGGAAGAAAAACAAAACAAAACAAACAAAAAAAAACAACCTTTATTTCAGAGACTTATTAAGTTAAAAGGATATGTATCTCTATAAGAAAAGAGGTCATTGCTAACTCTTAAAAACTGTTATCACCACCTAGGCAGCTAGAATTTCACTTAGAGGTAATAGTGACAAAATGTATAGAATGAAATAACAAGACATAAATAGTTATATATATATATATATATATATATATATATATATATATATATATACATACATATATATGTGCATAAATACATATACATGTATATATTTATTTATATATACACACACGCACACACAGCTAGAGCTAAAAAAAAAGAGGTTAATACTAAAAGAAATGGGAAAAGAAACAAAAGGGGATGAATTTATACATAACAAAAAAGCTCATGGCAGGAGGGGTGAGAACATCGATACACCTGAAGGGTAAAGAGGTTGGAAATAGGAAATACTCAACTCTTACGTGCTTTGAAACTGACCCAAAGAGGGAAGAACAATCCAATCCATTGGGGTAGAGAATAGAAGGGTAAAAAATGGACTGGTGGGGAGGGAAGCAGTATAAGGCAGGAAGAGGGTGGGGGGTGGATAGTTTTAAAAAGACCACAAAGAAAATAAGGGGGGAAAAGAAGGGAGGGGGGTAGAAAGGTAAGTAAAATAAGGGTGGGAACTAGGGGGACTGATTAAAAACAAACATTGGTGTAGAAGGAAATAGTGAAAGAAGAAATGGCAGGACCAGGAGTAAAAATCAAAATGATGGAAAATACATAGCTGGTAATCATAACTCTGAATGTGAATGGAATGAACTCACCCACAAAACCCAAGCGAATAACAGAGTGCATTAGAATCCAAAACCCTACCATATGCTGTCTATAAGAAACACACATGAGGAAGGTAGATACACATAGGGTGAAAGTAAAAGGATGTAGCCAAATCTGTTAGGCATCAACTGATGAAAAGAAGGCAGGAGTCACAATCATGATATCTGAAAAAGCCACAGTAAAAATAAATCTAGTTAAAAGAGATAGAGAAGGTAATTACGTCTTCATAAAAGGCAATAAAGACAATGAAGAAATATCAGTAATCAACATGTATAAAACAAACTACATAGCATCCAAATTTCTAAAGAAGAAACTAGTGGATCTCAAGGATGAAATAGATAGAAAAACTCTACTAGTGGGAAACCTAAACCTTCCTCTATCTGAACTAGATAATTCAAACCAAAAAATAAATAAGAAAGAGGTAAGAGAAGTGAATGAAATCTTAGAAAAATTAGAATTAGTAGATGTGTCAAGAAAAATAAATAGGGAAAAAAAGGAAAACACCTTCTTTTAAGCTGGCCATATATTAGGGCATAAAAATAATGCAAACAAGGGCAAAAGAGCAGAAATAATAAATGCAAACTTTTCAGATCACAATGCAATGAAAATAATAATTAATAAGGGCACATGAAGAGATAAATCAAAAATTAATTGGAAATTAAAAAATACAAATCTCCAAAACAGGTTATTAAAAGAACAAATCATAGAAAAAATCAATAACAACATTGAAGTAAATGACAATGACAATGATGAGACATCCTTTCAAAACCTATGGGATGCAGCCAAAGCAGTACTCAGGGGGAAATTTATATCCTTGAGTTCATATATTAACAAATTTAAAAGGGCAGAGGTCAATGAATTGGGCATGCAAATTAAAAAAACTAGAAAGTGAACAAATTAAAAATACTCAGATAAAGACTAAATTAGAGATCCTAAAAATCAAAGGAGAAATTAATAAAATTGAAAGTCAAAGAACTATTGATTTAATAAATCAGACTAGAAGCTGGTACTTTGAACTAACAAAATAGACAAAGTATTGGTCAGTGTAATTAAAAAAAAGGAAAGAAGAAAACCAAATTGACAATATCCAAGATGAAACGGGAAACTTTACCTCTAATGAAGAGGATATTAAGGCAATCATTAAAAATTATTATACCCAATTATATGACAAGAAATATGGCAATCTAGTGGATATGGATGAAAAAATATAAAAAGATCTTAAATTTAAAAGATTTTGTACAATCAAACCCAATGCAAGCAACATTAGAAGGGAAGCAACAAATTTGGGGAAATTTTTCTTTACAAAAACTCTGATGAAGGTCTAATCACTCAAATTTATAGAGCTAAATCAATTGTACAAAAAATCAAGCCATTCTCCAATTGATAAATGGGCATAGGACATGAATAGGCAATTTTCAGATAAAGAAATCAAAACTATCAATAAACACATGGAAAAAATGTTACAAATCTCTTATAATCAGAGAAATGCAAATCAAACAACTCTGAGGTATCACCTCACACCTAGCAGATTGGCTAACAGGACAGCAAAGGAAAGTAATGAATGCTGGAGGGAGTGTGGCAAAAGTGGGACATTAATGTATTGTTGGTGGAGTTGTGAATTCATCCAACCATTCTGGAAGGCAATTTGGAACTATGTCCAACAGGCACTAAAAGACTTCGTACCCTTTGATTCAGCCATACCAATGCTGGGTTTCTACCCCAAAGAGATGTGTATAAATGTAGATTTTGAGCCTTTGGACTTCATCCCCCAGAAGTCCCTTAGAATTTCCCAAAATTCCATATTTCCTGCATCCCCACAGTTTGCATGACAGTATTTAAATGGCTGTAACCCCTCCCTTGTCTTCTCTTTTGAACCTGTGACAGGGCTGAAGTCAGGCAGTTCTTTTTCTTTTAGTTATTATTAATAAAACTTTATAAAATATAACAATTAGTTATTAATTATTAATTGTAAAACCCACAGTTTGGCTTGCCACAAAGGGATTACAAATTCTAAAAAAAAAAAGATTTTTTTTTTTGGAGCAGATAGCCTTACAGTAAATATAGTAAATTTGCCTGGTTGCTGCCCACCATGAGGATCCGTTGCAGGGTATGCCTGTGCTTCAGCCCCGCCCTGCCGCCTGCCACTGCCTGCTGTTTCTCCTGTCCATCTACTCAGCCAACATTCCTCACCACACTCCACCCAGCTTGGTGTCTCCTCTTGTGGAGACCAGACCTGCCACAAGAGCATGCCAATCCCAGCCATTTTTTTCCTCAGATGGTAACATCTAAAAATCTTTCCACCCCAATCCCTTTCCACACTCCAAGGCTGTTTTTCTAGCCTGTCCTAGCCAATTTTCAGTGTGGAAAAAAAAAGAACCCCATTCAGCATCTTTCAGAAAAAATGCTATTGTAAAGTATGCTTGAAACTGAAACAAGTTTGAGTTGGTAGAGCTAAAAAGTGCAGTTTGGATCTGCTTAATTCTTTTCCTAGGAGTTTTCAATTTCATTGATTTCCCACTTTATTACCTTCTCCTCAAGAATATGCCGCAAGCTAGGCTGCTTATGCTACAAACCAACCTGAAATACTTTGACAAAGTTCTAAAGGTCCTAACTGCTCTCAACATGCAGAGTGGAGATTCTGCCCTGTGCTTCTATGAGGAAATTCAGACTCTGACAAAGAAAATCTAAATGGATAATAAATATTGGGGAAGGGGAAGGAAACTGTAAAAGAGATCTGGAAGCTTACTGCTAACTATTTTGAGTTTATTCTCCTCCTGTAACAGCAAACAAGTCTATTGGGATTGGCCAAAAGGATTTTGACTGCACGGCCTGTCTACACCTCCTCATTTGTTTATATTATTGTATTTATTGATTGTTTTAAGGTTTAATTTTTTTATCTATATTAATTTAATCAATATCTTTCTGTAATACTGAATCATTTTAAGCTATGTTTTGTCTATATCGATCTTGTACCTTTACCTTTGCCAAAGAGCAAAATATCACTGTATAAGCCCGTGAACATCTTGTCTAAAACCCTTGTCACTGGATCCATTAAAGATCACATGTGGCCTTTGTTAATTGTCACGTAGATGATGATGATGGATGGATTTCAACAAAACTGGTTAAATTATATACAACCTTTAGAGAATTTAATAAGCTAAGAATTTTATTGTAATTTTAAGGGATCTTCAGAAATAATTTTACATAACTAGTAGTTTCTGAATGGATGATATTATATATATACATATATATGTATTAATGTAATATAATAAAGAATGTTGTATTAAAGGTAGAGAAACAAAGAAATGTTTCTTCCAAGGTGTTTATATGTATCAGGAAGTCAGAAAAAAGAGCTCTTGCAAAACTCTTCATTTTAATTTACGTCCAACAGAAAAATCTAGATTTCTTGATGATGTTCTATCCCAAATAAGTTTTACTTTGTTTAAAAATATGTCTGTCATGGTTGAAACATTTGCTACATCTATAAAAATTGTGACAAATATCTATCAGTTCATAGGTTTTTTAAATGTCATACAGCAATATAATATAATATAAAATATATATAAATATTATATATAAATATAAATATATAAATATATAAATATATAAAATATAATAGTGGGTTTGTTTGCTATTGTAATTAACTGGGCTATTGTAAATTTGGGGGACTCTGGTGCTTCTTTGAATATACATTATCTACTGTGTTACTGTTTTATTCTGAAAATCATTTTGTACTCACATGGCTGACAGCGTGTCACTGATTTTAAGCTATACATTTTTTTATTTTTAAAACTTTTTTTAAAAATAACCTTTGATTTTTTTTTATTGCATGTGCAATATAGTATCTGAGTTTTATTTTTTCTCTCCTTTTTGTATTTGAAGCACATCACCAGTACTTAGATTTTTCTTTAATTTTTTTTTATTTTGCAGTAATGTAAGTTTTAAATAAATTTGTCCTAATATTAGTGCATGCCCAAAAAGCTTTAGACTATAAAAACAATGCCCTTGATGTTTAAAAAAAATTAATGGGACTTTGCTTAATGATTCTGTCTGATTCCAGGATGAAAGAATACAAAAAGAGCCATTGCACAGTGCCAAAGAAGCACAAAACAAAATTGCATAGTCCAATTGATCACAAGGTCAAAGAGACCAACCAATCCTGGTGGGATTGAGGTAATTTTGAGCCAAGGCAAGAGGACTTGAACTTCTTTGGGGTCTGTGGCTGTTTACCATGTATTAAAGGCAGGTCTTCCTTGCCCCACATTCTACTAATTATCTCAAATTTGGCTCCTATAATCTAGTCCCTTTTCTGTCTTTCATAGTGTGTTGTGGTAAACTTTCTATATATCCTGGTTACTAATTGGGTAAATGCATCATTGCTTAAATCATTTTAATTGGGCCCTGATTCAAGGACCTGTTAAAGGTTTGTTTTTCCTTTACCTAGATTGTTTTAGACATAAAACTTTTACATTTTGTATTATATTCACAAGTTATTTTTCTTTTATTTGGATTTTTTCATGTTTTTTCTATTTTTTTTTTTTGCAAATTGATTCATATACCTCATAACACAGCCATGCATTCCTGAGTAATCCCTGTGTTTGTTATTATTCACCTCAGGGGGGCCAAGTTATTATTGTGAACTTTGATTTAAATTCGAACAATTTTAAGATAAGAAACTTGCTACCTCCCAGAATTCAGAATGCCATGAAGATAGATGCCTGCAGAGACCAAATGCTGTACCAGAAGATCCAGAGTGAACTTTGGGATGTCAATTTAACTATGGGGGGTTGAATTGCCTTTGTTTTGAATGTATACTCTGATGCCAAAGGGGACTGCCCCAAAATGGCTTTGTCAACCTAGTAATCATTGGTTTTGTTCTATTTTCCTCTTATTCACAAAATATTGCAATTTTTAAGTTATGTTTCCATAATCCTTTTGGGGAAACTGGTTTCCCAAATAGGATAACAGGGGGATATGTATAAATGTAGATTTTGAGCCTTTGGACTTCATCCCCCAGAAGTCCCTTCCTGTATCTCCACATTTTGTGTGATTGTATTGAAGTGGCTGTAATCCCTCCCTTGTCCTCTTTTTTGAACCTGTGACTGGGCTGAAGTCAGGCAGTTCTGTTTGTTTTAGTTATTATCAATAAAACTTTATAAAATATAATACTTAGTTATTATTTTTAAAACCCACAGTTGTGAAGATTGGAAGAGCTAAGTACCTTCACTGTTTCCACCCATGGCAAATTCAAGGGCACTGTAAAGGCAGAGAATGGAAAGCTGGTGATCAATGGAAAAGTCATACCATCTTCCAGGAGTAGGATCCCGCCAACATTAAATGGGGAGGTGCTGGAGCCAAGTACATTGTGGAGTCCACTGGCATCTTTACCGCCATGGAAAAGGCCAGGGCTCACTTGAAGGGTGGAGCCAAGCAGGTTATTATCACTGCCCCTTCTGCTGATGCCCCAATGTTAGTGATGGCGGTGAACCATGAGAAATACGATAATTCCCTCAAGATCATCAGTAATGCCTCCTGCACTACCAACTGCCTGGCCCCCTTGGCCAAGGTCATTCATGACACCTTTGGCATTGTGGAAGGACGCATGACCACAGTCCATGCCATTACCGCTACCCAGAAGACAGGAGATGGCCCCTCTGGCAAGCTGTGGCGTGACGGACATGGGGCTGTCCAAAATATCATATCTGCTTCCACCAATGCTGCCAAGGCTATGGGCAAGGTCATACCTGAGCTGAACGGGAAGCTCACAGGCATGGCCTTCCGTGTTCCTACTCCCAATGTGTCCGTGGTGGATCTGACTTGCTGCCTGGAGAAAGCTGCCAAATATTAAGAAGGTGGTAAAGCAAGCTGCAAAGGGATCCTTAAAGGACATCTTGGGCTACACAGAGGACCAGGTTGTATCCTGTGACTTTAACAGTGACACTCACTCTTCTACCTTCAATGCTGGTGCTGGCATTGTCCTCAACAACCATTCTGTCAAGCCCATTTCTTGGTAGGACAATGAGTATGGTTACAGCCACCGTGTAGCAGACTCATGATGTGCATGGCCTCTAAGGAGTAAAGTGAAAAGCTATGGATCTTCATCCCCAGCCAAAAAAGAGAGTAGTTCCACCACTAGGGATCCCACATCCATAAGAACTTATGTTCCCATGCTGGGCATCCCATGCCCCATTCACATCCCTGCCCCGAACCACCCCTATAGTATGTGTGTGAGGCGGGGGGTGGTGGGGTGGGGGTGGTGGGGAACATAGAATCCTATCTTGTGTACCATCAATAAAGTCATCACATTCAGTGCAAAAAAAAAAAAAGAATATTCATAGCTGCATTCTTTGTGGTGGCAAAAAAATTGGAAAATGAGGGGATACCCTTCAATTGGGGAATGGCTGAACAAATTGTGGTATATGTTGGTGATGGAATACTATTGTTCTCAAAGGAATAATGAACTGGAAGAATTCCATGGGAACTGGAATGACCTCCAGGAATTGATGCAGATTGATAGGAGCAGAAACAGGAGAACAGTGTACACAGAGACCGATTCGCTGTGGTACAATCGATCGTAATGGACTTCTCTACGAGTAGCAATTCAATGATCTAGGACAATTCTGAAGGACAAAGAATACTATCCACATTCAGAGGAAAATCTGTGGGAACAGTAACACCGAAGAAAAACAACTGCTTGATCACATGGGTCACTGGAGATATGACTGGGGTTATACACCCCAAATGATCACCCTAGTGCAAATATCAATAATATGGAAATAGGTCTTGACCAATGATACATGTTAAAACCAGAGGAATTGTGCATTGGCTACAGGAGGGGGATGGAGGGAGAGGAAGGAAAGAACATGATTTTTGTAATCCTGGAAAAATACTCTAAATTAATCAGTGAAATTAAAAAAAAGAAAAGAAAAGAAGTCAGCCAAATAAGAGAAATCCAGAGTTGCAATGTAGAAAAGTAACTATTCCAAGTGAATCGATAATCACATAGTATTTATTTGGGGCTGACATTCAAGGCAAAATAGTTTCCTGCTAGGAGACAAATCTACCTGTCATAAATGGTTAGTGATAAACATACAAAGAGTATACAAACCAATGAGGCAGGGCTTGCTAAAAACAGTAGTAGCTAATATATGTTTCATTTACTATGTGCCAAGCACTGTGCTAAACCCTTTACAATTATCTCCTTGGATCCTCACCAATAACCTTGGAAGTAGATACTATTATTATCCTCTCACTTTACAGATAAGGAAAGTAAGACAGACAGGCACAATGACTTGCTCAGGGTCACAGAGCTATTAAGTATCTGAGGTCACATTTGAACTTGGGTCTTCTTGATTCCAGACCCAGTTTATCTATCCACTGTGCCACATAGGTTCCCGGGGTCCCACATTTTCATACCATAGTACAGTGATGGCAAACCTACGGTACAGATGCCAAAGATGGCATAGCAGAGCACTTTCTGTGGATACTCCCTGACCCCCTAACTCATTTGTTACTAGAAAGGCTGAGGGACTCAGGTGGAGCTGCTCCCCTCTCCCTCTCCATCATGCCTGACATTTTTTCACATCCTCTGCCCAGTAGCCCAATTGGAGCACACAGAGGGTAAGGTGGGAGGCTCACAGGCAGCTGAAGGGGAACAGAGAGCTTGGGCCACTCCTCTCCCCCTCTCTATACTCGCTGAGGACATTCCTCACTTTACCCACCCCTCTGCCCAGCACTGGAGGAATGAAGGGGTACAGGTGGCACGTCAGCTCTAAAAGGTACCATAATATAATCTCTGGGTTATTCTATGTCAATTCATTTTAAAAGCTTATGTCAAAAAACATTTTAAAAATATAGTCTTGACTATGTCCAAATGAAGAAAATGCAAACATAACAAATACTAAAAAATTGAAACTCTTAAATTTGTTTTTTAAATTGGGCATATTAGACACAAAACAGATGAAACCTAATTTCTTCACGGGCATAAGGCACCAATTTTGTAAATACATTAAACAAACATCTTAAAGGCATTTTTATAGATGCATTCTCAATAAGCCAGTATTCATCGAAACACAAGCAATTTTATTTCTTTTATGCTTAGAAGCTCAATACTGATAGTACTAATTACAAAAAATTACTCCCCCAAATCATCTGTAGTACAAACCTACCTGCTGTACACCACGCTCATTACTGAGTGTTCGCAGTTCATCTGAATGTGCCACACAAATTTCATGCAGTGCTGCTAGATCACGTGACAAGTCAGTTCTAGAATGATCTGTAGTGTCTGGAAGTTCAGGTACATTCTTTAAGAAGAATCATAAAACTGCATTTAGAATGGCAATTGTTTACAGCCTCTATATAGGTATAATTTTAAAGTCGTGGCTGTTAGCGAATGATGTAGTAGGTGATCTCTTCAAATTCAATGTAATTAATACCTCAAATCAACTACCCTATTCCTGATAAAATGCAAAGTCTTAAAATTTATTGTTTACACAGTGTACTATACTATTCACTTCTACTGTAGCCAGTAACTATCTGGTGAAATAATCCTCCTTTTTTTTCCATGGTATTTTAAGAATAAAATAGTACAAAAATCCTAGGTCTTCTCAAGAAATGAGCCTTTCTTAAAAGCTAACTTGAGACCTAAATAATAAATTGGTATCAGAAAGACCAGGGTTCTGATATAAAAAAGCTGCATCACCAGTGAGCAGTCATAAGCCCCAGGCATCTCCCTAAATTGCAGAGCAGGCAGCAAGCAATCTATATTACTAGTCATCATCTAGAGCTTTTCCTCACAATCCTAAGAGAAAGTCATTGTAGTATCTGTCTTACAATTAAGGAAAGGGGAGGCTCAGAAAAATCAGATGACTTGCCCAGTGTCACAAAACTATTAAGTGTCAGCAAGATTTCAGCCCTATCGGCCTTTCCTGATTCTGAGTTTATCTAGAACTTGTCCTCTATACCTGGTGGCTCCTCAAAGCAGCCTTCTTTTGATTTTCCTATCATATGAATCTTGATTGAAAGAGCCGCACACACAACTGCATGTTATGAAGAAAAGATTATATTATACTGTGTAAAGCAACAAAATGTATTTTATCTATTAAACTATTATAGTATGCACATACCCCAAGTTCATCTAAAAACATGATCATACGATGTTTGTTACTCTTGATGAATGGATTTACTCCCTCCATATAAGGCTCCTAGAAAAAAGTAAAAATAACAGCTTTTATAGTCTTTACAACCCCCTACAAATTAGATGTAATAAAAGTTGTATTATCTAATATGTCATATAGATGACAATTCTTACTAATCTATTTATGACTATTTATTCTATCATAAAGAGTCACAAACACAATGGGTATTTGATTTTTTTACTTAAAGAAAATACTTAGGTTTGATGTTCAGGGATGTTTGTGATTTCTAAAATAAAATTAGGAAAGGTAACCTTACACAAGTTTCTTAAGTTGCACTTAAAACTACAGCTTCAAAGAAAAATTAAATGTCTTTAAATTGTAATAGTGAATGGCCTATTTTTTTTTCAAACTAAATTATAAGCAGTAAAACACTAAAGTTTTAAAAGTGGAAAATAAAACCAAGCAACCATAAATACCAATCTTAAGATTGATGAACAGGAAGTAACTATTAACAACAGGGTGTGAAGATCCTTTTGAGAAGATCATCTCCCCAAACCCCGCCACCTACTTTTTAAAAATCAAGGATTTTTCATCTCCTGTCTGAAATCTGAATAGTTGATTCTTCATGAGATACATGGTATCTTATTTCTCACAGCCCTAAAAACTGAGAGGAAGTTTGCCAAAGGGTTTGGCAGGTTCAATCAAATTTATGGGATTAACTTATAAAACAGGGACCTTGACATTAAATACTATTGTTGGCAGGAACTGGCCATATTCCAAAAATGAGATGATCTATTGTTGGCAGGTGATACAGTAAGTGCCCAACACTTCTATTTTTTCACTGCCAGCCTTTACTGCAATTCTTAAAATCTGGATTTCACTTCTGAAGAAGGGCTCTTGCAGACACACAGCCTATGATATGAATACAACACTTTCTCCTTGATATTGATGCAGCAGATGCTAATCCACATGGTCCCTTTCTGGACTCAAGCTTCTCCCATCACCCTCTGCCTATCTCACGTCCAACTAAAAGTCGTCTTGATTCATTTCCCACCTCCCTAAAAACTTTTTCTGCATCTTTTCTGTAATTCAATATACTGTCCTTGGAAAGATTTCATCCACTTTCTACATTTTTTCACTTGGTAGAATCATTAACTGACATGGTTTTGACTTATCACCTACAAAGATAACTCCCAACCATATTATCTTTGACCTCTCTCTTCAAAAGCACCAAATACAGACTTTCAAATGCTTTCTAAACATCTAGCAGTATGGCACTGGAAAGAGAGGTCCATACTCTCTACTATGATAGTTAGTTGCCTGACATAGAATAAATTGCTTTGAAAAGAAGTCAAAAGGCCTCTGCCAATTCTCTCTTCATATCAAATAAGTTTCTAAAATGAGAAAATTCATCAATATCAAGAAAAAGATGAATGACTACGACCCAACTTTGTCCAAAGGCTTTCTCTTCAGTTCCACCCTATCATAAGCAGAGACTGAGAAACTGTAGCTACAGAAAGGACAGGGGAAACCAAAAGAATTAAAGGTAGAAAAGTGAACACACTACAGCAGCCACTTGTACCACTGTTCCAACAGCAACCCTAACCTTTTTTTTTTTTGGGGGGGGGGGGTAGTTTACAACAAACTATTAGAACTATTTTGATAAAGAAGAAAATTACCTTATGAAAATGAACAAGGGAATTCACAACAGAGGAGAAATGATAAAAAGAACTAAAACAATACATATCTTAATCCGATCATGGAAAAAAGAAATACAACAAATTACAAACAAATTGCTGAGGGGAAAAAGCTCTAGAACTTCCAGAAGGTTCTGCATGTGAATTTTATTAAAGAGTTATTGAAAAGTGTAACTTGTAGCTACGTTACAAAAATTATTCTAAAAAAGACAAAAAGTTCTATCAATCTACTTTTAGGAGGTAATTATAATTATGATACTAAAATGAGAGAAATACAACAAAGAGAACTATAAACCAATTTCACTTACATGGATGAAAAAAAATTTTTAATGAATTCCTTACAAGAAGCCTGTAGCAATATTTGTAGAAAAAATTCATTGTAACCAAAGTATATTCATACCAAGAACAAAAGGATATTTCAACATTAGCAAAAGAAATGATCAAAAAAAGTAATTTAAGGTACAAAGGATATGCTTCTTTTGAATGTAGGAAAATAAATTTGATAAAGTTTGACCCTCATTTGTATTAGAAAGCATTAAAATGTTTAAGTTTTGGGGGGCAGCTAGGTGGTTCAGTGGATTGAGAGCCAGGCCTAGAGCAGGTAGTCCTAGGTTCAAATCTGGCCTCAGACACTTCCTAGTTGTGTGACACTGGGCAAGTGCAAGTCACTTAATGCACACTGCCTAGCGTTTACCTTGGAACCTGCCTTGGAACCAATACACAGTATTGAGTCTAAGAAGGAAGGTAAGGGTTAAAAAAAAAGGAATAAAAAAAGTTTAAGTTTTGAAATAATGTCATCAAAAGTATATATCTAAAAACTAAGATGGATCATTGCTTAATAGAGTAAGAAGCACTGAAAGTTTTCAAAGAACAGAGAATTACTCCTTTTCCAAAAAAAAACCTAATAAGATAATAAAGAGCAACTACAAAATAAGGGGAAGTGTAAAAATGGAGATTTGGACCCCAGACTTCAATCCCCAGAAGTCCTTGGTACTTCACAGAATTCCCTATAATCTCACCTGAGATCCCTACCTGGGAGAGATCACAATTTGTATTTAAATTGGCTATAAGGCCTACTGTACCCTCTTCCTCTACTCAGAGATTGCAACATGTAGTAATTAGGCTGAGTGGGCTAATAGTGCCCAAGACACGTGGTGGCTTATTATTTTGTATCCTTGATTTCTAATAATCGTTAATAAACCTCATAAAATATAATACTTTTATTACTAGAGGCTAAATTTAACTTTTACCATTCTAGCAACCACTAGATTGGATGAGAACATCTCAAATTAAAAAAAAAAAAAGATAGCCTAGATAATGATTTCTAAGCCACATTTCTCCAAGGATTTTCAGAAAAGCCTCTTGATCAGCTCTGCTCTTGCTGCCTGCTTTATTGCCTCTCCAGACCCCTCAGATAGCCCACCTGGTCCTGGCCCTGCCTACCCCAGTTCCTTTTCTCTCTCTCACCCTCCCCTCCCTCCCCTCCCTCCCCCACAGAAAGAGTAAATACTTTTAAAAGAATTTACGAATAATACTAACAATAAGAAATGTGAATTAAAAATTATTCTAAGACTTCACCTTTCTACTAATCAATCAGCAAAGATTTTTCAATATAGCAAGAGAGGCCCACTGTTGGTAGTGGTATAAATCGGTTAACCTGTTAAGGACTTCAAATAATAATGTAATTAAGTAACTAAAATGTCCATAACTTTGAATGGGTTACCCCATAATAGCAAAAAATTTTGTAAAATTGTAATATTAAAATATTTATACCTTGGCACCAAACTCGACGAGATTTGCTAAATTTTGCACAGATTTAGCTACCAGTGTCAGTGTTCGTGCAGCAGTAGGGGATGGAGAATCTACAAGGACAACAGAATATTAAGTCAGAAGGGTTAAGTCATTGTTATGTGAGAAATTCGGACTTTTAACAAGCCTTTACTATCAAAAGTCTAGCATTCCTTCATTCAAAATGTAAAGATCAAAATAAAAATTCAAGTGAAAAAGTCCTTTTAGAACACTCCATATATTGAAAATCTTATGATTTAAAGAAATGTGAAAACAACTGACAGTATTACTGTTACCAAATAAGTTATTGCAAATATGAAATCTGATCAAGAATTGTCAACCAACAACTGATTTAATTCTAAACCGGTAATCTTTAGTATACTCTCTTCCCAAGGGGAATCTCAGAGCCAGCTTATAACCTCCTTGTTACGAAATGCTGAAATTGGGGGGGTGGAGGGTGGGGAGGATATATTCAGACAATAATATTGCAGATTAGCTAATTTCCATATTCAAATATAAAGTATGTCATCAGGAAGAAGTTGCAGATCCCTGTTCTAATTCGGGAACTTCTGACATTTCATCAATTGCTATAAGTCATGTCAAATTCAACAGACGTTAAACATCTTCAATGGCAGGAATGACGAATTACTACTTTAGAGATAACATGAGAGACATATGTCTCTATAAGGCATATTAAGGTGAAGCCCTTAGATAAAAAGTTGTGTTTAGCCCTCTTAAATGTGTGATCTTTGCTTTCTTATCTCTAAATGCTTTTAATATAATTTCACAAATCACCAGTTAATTTAACTGTTTTTTAATAAAGTCTAAAGATAGAGCTTGAACAGATATATAATTACATGCAAGAGATTATCCAAATTACTTAATTCTTTCAAAATTAAAGCACTTCCAATTTCTATTTTGTCAATTCTTTCAAGTTATGTCTGACTTGTGTCCCCATTTGAAGTTTTCTCGGCAAAGACACTGATGTGGTTTGTAATTTTCTTCTACAGCTAATTTTACAGATGAAGAAACTGAGTTAAACAGGGTTAAGTGACTTTCAAAAGGGTCACACAACTAAGTAAGTGTCTGAATCCAAATTTGACCTCAGGAAGTAAAAGTCTTCCTAACTTCAGGCCCAGAACTCTATCTACTATGCCAACTAGCTGCCCTCTAATCTCCATAGCAGCAGTTAAAGAAAAACACTATCAAAAACAAATGACTGCTAGTCAACTAAACATTAATTTTTTCCCAAAATATGTCAATGTCATAAAAAAATCAGAGGTTCAGAAAAACAAACTATATCCCACATGATCGATTTTACTGACTTTTCTTTTAAAAAGATGATTAAACTTATAAGCAACTTCCCCAGGAAATATGCTTAATAAGATAGTCTATGGTTTACTGGACCTTTAGAGATTAAGATTACTATTTGAGCAAGTACATGGGAGAGCCAAGACTTCATTCATAAGCACTGAAATCCATTCTATTGCTGCTACCAACGATGCCTTTTATTATCTAATCATATTATCAAGTCTGGAAGCTCACAATAATACAATACAGTCCTCAGTAATTTACCAATAAGTAATGGTTTTTAGACAATCAAAAAAATTTTTTCATACATATCCTGACATGTAAGAAAAAAATGGAATGGTTCCCTCTACTAAAAACTGTTATTTCAGAAAATGAGAGAAGAGGGGCAAAAAAGGAAGCTAGAAGGAAGTAGGTAAGGTGCTCTTAACAAACATTTTAAGTATCTGCTATGTGCTAGACAGATACTAAATACTATGCTCTGGTTGTTTATATCCTATTATGGAAGTGGGATAAGGGAATTAAAGCTACTCTCCAAAGAACTAGCATTCTACTCTAATTTCCTGACATCAATAGCATGTATTAGTAAAAACATTTTAACTATCAAACTTGTCTGGATAAATTTATATTACATTCCACATCTACAATTCATTAAGAGATATTTACCTGAGATGATATTAAACATACGTGGATTCAGGATAGCAGGACAGATAAGTCGAAGAAAAACAAAACCACTAAAAGAGAAGGGAAAAAAAGATAAAAAAAAAGAAATACGAAATAAGATTCATCACATATACATTCAAAACCACCACCATACAACAGAAAGTTAATATTGACTTTGAATGTGAGACAACTGTGATTCTCCGAAAATCTGAAACAAAAACCCAATTCAGGAAAACAGAAAACTGCTAATAGAAACTATGTTTTGCCACCCAAAACCTTCTGACCAGAAGGATCATAGAATTTTAGCATTGTCTACCAAACCAACAATTTTTCCCAGTAACCTAAATCTGTTCTATTCTTGGAATAGGATGAGGCTGCATGTCATGATGAAAAGGATGTTTAACGTGGGTTTACTTCTAGGGCTGCCACTTATTACCTATATAACCTTGGAAAGGGCACTTCACCTCTCTGAACCTTGGGTTTCCTCATTTGTAAAATGGGCAGTTAGTACTAGACTAAATTATATTTAAGGTTCCTTCTGAGCTAAAGTCCTATATAATCCTTTCTTTTAAGTATATATAGGTAAGGACTGACATTTCCAAACCTTGCTTAGTAATGGAGACTCATCCCACTGAGATGTATGAACAGAAATAAGAAAATGCAAATTGTGCTAAATCTATTTCAACACTTCAAGAGATCTCTTTATAATGTATATAAATATATTCATATTTATATTATATATCATAAGAATATATAAATATATTCATAAAATAATGTATAACTAGAGGATCCATCATCTGTCTTCTACTGATTAGCCTCTCTAAATTTATTTAGTCCCAACATAGACACAGATCCATTCTCCTGGCTTTCAAAATCCAAGTTTACTTCTGTACTACAATGATATATCATAAGAGAACTGCAGGGGATGGAGGCAGGAAGACTTCATCATCTAACTTTTACTTTACAGAAATTTTTCTAGAAGTGGATGATGTTGCCACATCCAATCTGCATTCAGTGAGCATAGAAAACCTGTAAGAACATCAGGTCCCTATTTTTAAAAGTAGAGGCAGTAATAGGATTAGATGGGATAATTCTTTATCCACTCAGATACACCCATTCTCCCCAAAAAAGATGAAAGAGAGGTCTACTGGGGCAAGAGAGAGGGAGGAGAGCAAGCTATGTCTTTCCAAATCAATAAGCAACAACTTAAGACTATAAAAAGGCAATGCATGTTGTTCCCCTATTGGGAGATTAGCCTGCCTTTTTTCCATTTTGTTAAAGAAAGTCATTTCACAAAGAATTTGAGAGAAGAAAATCTTCTATGAAGCTTTTAAACTTCATTTACAAGATGAAAATTTGAAATGAATTAAAGTCAACTCAAGACTAAAAATTTCAAATAAGGTACCTAAAATGCCTCTAGAAGTCCATTAAAAAAGCAATAGGTTAAATTCTAACATAAGCTTGATGATTCAGAAATAATGCTCAGAGCACTAAGAAGTCAAGCTATGTAATTGTTTTAAAAAATTTTTTTAATGTATCTCTTCTATTCCTAATTTCTCCTATCAACTGTACATTTGTTTCTTTCCTACAAAAGTTACACATTATAGAAATAAATGAATTGAAAATTCTTACCTAACAACTCTGGTTCTCATAGTTGTGTTTGTTGGCCATTTGTGTTGTACAGATTTCTGTAAACACCCATAAATATACCTCAATGTCCTAACAAAATAACATAATTATATTAACATATAGGCACTTAAAAATATTTCCATAATATAGTAACTACATCTTAGAATTTTCTTAATATAATGATATGAAATCTATTTTCTATTGAATTCTATCAACAAATAGCTATCAAACACCTAAAAAAGGCAAAAATCTCTGCTCTAAAGGAGTTCAATCTATTAGGATAAAAGCTTTTTAAATTCCTGCACATATGCTGCTAGTCTCAAGAAGACCCCATTTGCCCAAAAACACTATGATAGTAATACCATTTAAGATTCCTACTTGGTAAACAGGAGGCAAAAATTAGCCAGTTAAGCGTTCATAATTTTTATTTTTGGTTTATACTGATTATAATCATTACCTTTAAATTGTCCAAATTCCTCCTTAAAGAAATAGTTAGCTAGTTTTAGATTACTTCTGTTTCAAATTAGGAAAATTTTACTTTTTTATTTTGTTTCGGGAAAATGAGGCACTTTTCTTTTAATGACATGGTAGATAATATTTTCCCAACAAAAAGGTTGTTAGGAGACACTCTAGAAACAAAAAGCTAATAATAACTTCATTATCCACTATTTACCTTTCCAACTCACAGATACAGACTATATTATTTTTAAGTAGCTATAAATAAGACATTTACTATTAAATACAAATAAACAAAATACACTATAATTAGAAAAAACCACTGTCATTCACAGAGGGGTAAGGTTTTATTTTTCTTTTAACTATAGATTTATTTTAGAATTACACATGCTCGGGGCAAATGGGTAAGCTCAATAGATAGAAAGCAAGGCCTGAAGACAGGAGAGCCTGGGTTCAAATCTGGCTTCAGTCACTTCCTAACTGCATGACCCTGGGCAAGACATTTAACTCCAACCACCCTTCTACCTTGGGACCCATACTTAGCATCAATTTTTCAAAGACAGAAGGTAAGAGTTTAAAATTTTTTAAAAAGAAAAGAAATGCACATGCTTCTAAGGCAAATGTAAAACCCCCTCAATATCATAGTTAAACAAATATTAACTTACGGAGGCAAAATCTCTGCAGCCATGAATATTTTTTCCACAAGCTCTGAAAGTATGTTCAATAGGTGTACTAAGTTAGTGTTTACATCTTCATTTTTTTCTAACTTTGAAGGATTTAACTAAATAGAAGAAAAGAACCAACATGAATGTTTCTTGATGAGTGAAACTTTAAATAAAGACTTCTACATCTGATAGTATTTTGCTCTAGACAATTATTATTAATATAAAAGCTACCTACACAAGTGTTGACTACAATAACAAAAGACATACCAATATAGATCCTCTCCCTAGAAGTTTTTAGAAGAGAATTTATGACCATTCTCAATTATAAATAACAAGGGTATATATAGTACTGATTTAGGAACTATTCCTACGTGATTTGGGATCTTAGATATTTCTAGGCACACACAGAGAATGACATAAAGGGTAGAGAAAAGCTGGTGAAACCCACATTTTAACTTATTAAAAGCCTTTTACTTCTAAAAAGTACTGGTTATTTGGCCCTGAGCAATCATTTAACATTTTTGTGCTCCAGACAACTTTCCTAAAACTACCAGTTACAGCCAATTTTCAATGGTAGGAGGAGTTTTCTCACAGGAGGTCCCTAGTCAATGAACATTTACTTTGTTCCAGTCACTATGCTTAAATCCTGGGACATAAAGAAAGGTTAAAAAAAAAGTTCCTTCTCTCAGGGAGCTTATATTCTCATGGGGACACAAAATTTTAACTAGGTACCCACAAGATATAAACAGAGTAAACAAGAAGAAATATTTGAGGAGGAAAAGGCCCTTTAGCAACTAAGGGACTATAGAGAAAGGGGACTAGAAGATAAAATTTGAGTCTTAAAGAAAGCCAAAGAAGCCAAAAATTTAGATATAAAGAGAACATTCCACATATGAGGGATAGACAGTACAAAGGCACAAAGAAGGGACATGGAATGTGTACAGAGAACTACCTAGATAACAAAAAGGAGAAAGAAGACTTTTCAGAAGACTGAAAGGGAAAAAAGGGTCAGATTACAAAGTTTTAAATGCCCAACAGAAGACTTCATCTCAGAGGTAATAAAGAGTGGCTGGAGTTTAATAAGGCAAGGGGAAGGTGGCATTATCAGACTTATGCTTTAGGAAAATAAATCTGGCAGCTGAGTGGAGGATGGATTATATACCAAGAGACCTCAGGTAGGAAGACCAATCAGAAAGTTATCATGGTAGTTTAGGCAAAAAGTGATGAAATCCTATAGGCCGTGTGTGGTGTAGAAAGAAGAGTATGTAAGTGACAGAAATCACAGATCTGGAACCAAGTCTGGAACTTATCTGATGTGATGAGCTTTAATTTCCCAGCAGGAGTTTAAAAATATTTAATAAGAAGTAAAGTGGCATTTGAATAATGAATGGGTTAGCCTTGGAGTCAGGAAAATTTGGTTATTAAAGTCCTGAATCTTCCAATGTGAACATGGACAAGTCACTTAACTTCTCTAAATTGAACATAAGGAGCCAATCTGCATTGTTGGATAGTTATATGCTGATGGTATCACAAGTCCATAAACCTCTGCTCTTCCAAAAAAAAAAAATACCACACCAGTACCATCTTATTAGAGAAACAGCAACTCTTACTTACATTTATGTACAATTTTAAATATGACAAAAACTGTGTGGCAGACAGGTATTGCAAATATTATCCCCATTTTACAGATGAAGAAACAGAGGTACATATATTAAGTGACTTGTCTATGTATGATCATATGCTAGTAGGTGAAGTAGCAAGGATTCAGATACAAGTTTTCTGCCCAATATGGTTTTTCCACTAAATCACTGTGTCCTAGAAAGGGAGAGCCAGAGAAATTGTAAGATGTTGGAATGAATTTAGACAGAATTAATGTCCAATAAAATACTAAATGCCCTGAGAAGTCTGCATAAGCAACCTGTTCTACTAGTTCAGACCCAACACTCTGTGCCCTCAATAACTAAACCCTCTTCAGTAAAAGAGCATAAATAAACCTCCTGCAATAGTAGGTTTTAATGTATTTACATTAATTTACATTATGAAAACCAATATTTTATTCAAATCTTCAAAAGAAAACACTTTCAGAAATCTGTTTTAAAATTGTCAATAATGCATCAAGGAAAATACAAAACAGAAATAAAAAAATTTTATAGTGGAATGTTTAACTTTTTAATAAAACATTTTTTAAAATCCTGTTTTGGCATTCATTTTTCAAGGTACTGCTGCCACAATATAAATGCCATAATGTATTCATTTTATTTTGGAAATTTCACATATTTCCCTTATAATACACATTATGCAATCAATACTTATTTGGCATTCCTACAAGGAAAATATTACAAATATTAAATTCTTACTTCACAAGACTGTTTGCTTTCCATTATCTTTAAAATAGTGTCTTTCAGAGCGTGATGAACAAAACGTGTGGCTGTGGCTTTCATATACTGTTCCATCAAGGTGCTTGCAAGTGTGGTAGCTCGAAATAAGGTAGTAGCTTCATCTAAATGAATATTTTAAAATATTTTAAAATCTACTAATTTATGCCAACTTACAACATTCACAACTACCAGATCGTTATATTCATTTAAAGCTAGATAGCTGCATCATGAAAATATCTCGTTCCTATAGCATCATACACTATGTGATAACATTTTTAACATAGATTATACCTGTTCCTCCCTATCATGAAATGAATAGGGCAAGAATTATTATTTCTATTTTAATAAAGAAACACAGAATGGAAGATAAATGACCTGGCTATAGTCAGATTGTCATTTGGCAGCAGAACAGGAACTAGAATCCAGGTCTCTAACCACATACCAACTTGCTTGTCAAAATTAATCCTCAAAAGATCAATTTTTTATTGTTTACCTGTTATGCAAATTATAACTGAATAAAAGTAAAAAAAGTTTGGGTTATTATTTGGCTTTAAAAAATAATAAAATTTATAAAGTTTTTATCTGTAATATGGTGATTTTAGGAAAAAAATTATAAATTTTATTATCCCAAATACAAAACAATTACTGTGCTATAGCAGTATTTTATTAAAATGTGTATGATGCTATAATTATTACATTCCCAATCCATATACCATACTCCTAAAACTTTTACATTCTTTAGCCTACTTAATTTCTAAATTTGCTATGGCACGGTCTTGATTGGACTTACATCATTATCATCTGGGAAAAAAGTGATTCCAGCAGTAAATTCTGATGGAATCAGAGTGGTGGGGAAAAATTTCATTAACAGCATTGAGGTTTCCAAATTTCACTGGAATGTCTACATTTGCTTTCTGGAAAGTACAGGACTTAAAAATTGGAGTTTAATACACAGTTGATATCCAGATGCATTCATGCATTAGGATGCATTCATTCATTAGACAAATTAACATTTAGAATGCAGCAAGGCATTATGCTAAGCATAGCAGAGAATAAAGCATGGTCCCCTGGACTAACAGAGCTAACAAGCTCCTTTAAGAGAAGAGATGGGAACTGGTACGGAATATCTATACAGTATACTATGAAAGCGTATTGAGAAAATCAAAATGCTTCAATTACAGTTTGGGATAACAGTAAGATAATATTGAAACCAAAATAAGGAAGTAGGAGATAAAAATTTCAAGTGATTAATTCAATAGCACTATGGGTCAATCTTTTCAAATATAAATTTTTTTTACCTAAAATTAACTTTCATTTCAAAAAATTTCTAAACAGTGTTACTCACTGCAATGTAACACTAAAGATATGAAAATTTCTGAGTTTTAATACTAGCCAACATAAGAGGGGTGGTTATCATCTTTCATAATTGGGGGTAGGGGGATCAGAAACACAATGAAACAGTAAACATTTTGTCAAAAAGCAGGAAATGCTACAAATAGTTTTCTAATTTCATTTTTTAATGGCACTAATAAATCCATACTATACCTTCCATGCTTATTTCTCTGTCATTTAGTGTTCGTAACAACAACGATTCAAGCTTTTCATGAAGAAAAATCTTCAGTAAGATGCTAGCCAATAGTGTTCGGTCCTGTCCACATACATGTGATAAAGCATATACTACATGCAGCTCTTTTTGTAGAATAAGCTAAGGAGAATATCAGAATACAAAACTGTTTAAAGTGTATATCATCAAATAGTCTTAGAGAGGCTGAAAAAGAACATTGTTTTGAGGCTACAGTGGCATAACAATTAATAATTCATTAAAAATGGAAGTGTATAGCCTGTATGTTCTAGTCACTAAAGTCCAACATTACAACTCTGCAAGGCTTTTATAACCTTTCCTGGTTGTCAGCATGCCACTAAAATATGCAATCACTATATTTAAGTTAATGGATATTTTATTAGATGTTTTAATGTTTCCATTAAATAATGCTTTCAAGGATAATTAGGCTGGTAAAGCAATTTAATACCTCTTTAAATTCACTGTACTCTTCTTCTGGCATGATTTTCTCCATAGAATATCGTGCTCTGACACGCAAGGAGCCTGGTTCAATACCTTTTAATGGTATATGAGAACTGAGCTGGAACCATTCATCTGTTGCATGCCCTTTCTGTAACCGGCTCAACTGGCAGCGCATAAACACTAAGGAAGAAAAATATTGTTCAAAGTCAAAAGATGTTAATGTTTATGAAATTTCTGATTTTGTATTGTATCTCCATTGTCTTAGTACTAAGTTTTATTAACAAAATACTCTGATATAAAAGACCTGCCTATTTAGGAGAAATGAAAGTACTTTTTCTGGACCATTTGGCAAATGATTTTATTTTTTAAAGAACTAAGCACAAAGGTCAATGATTTTTGTGGGGACAAAATACAAGTCAGTGTATACAGACTACAAGTCAGTAATAGATTTAAGTTAAACTTAACATTAAAAGTTAATGTTCTAAGAACAGCTGCCATTTACCTTCTGACACATTTTAGATGAACTGCAATGTGCTCTGACTTGTAATGTCCTAAGTGTTAGCTTGTCTTACATTGTGGAACAGTAACTATGACTCCACATTTACACAGCACTTTATAGTTAACAAAACACCTCCCACAAAATTGATAAGGCAATAAATGAGAACAAAATTATCTCTACTTTACAGATATGAAAACTGAGGTTTATAAGTTAAATGGCTTACTCCAGGGTCATGTGCCTGATAAGTAGAGCCTGTGTAAATGTACATCTTTTAATTCTAACTTCAATGCTCTTTTAAACTATATATAGCTCATAGCAACATTCTTTATTGACCATTTACATTGAATTTTCCCACATAAGGTAGGAAGAAAAATGCAACATATAAATTTGTGGTTTTTTCTCCTCTTTTGATTTTACTATTTAATCTACAAGCTCAACCTTGAGCCTAATTCCAAAAAATTCACCAACCCACAGTATTAGGGTCCTCTGTGTGCTTTTATCCAATTTTGGTCTTTTGGTTTAACTAGAGAAGGAACTGCTTTGCAAATTGCAAATTGTCCTTATCCTGAATTGAATTAATCAAAAGTAAAATGAAAAAAACTAGTATCTTCCTATTAAATGATGATTTGCAATATTCAATTTCAAACATTCAATTAATAATAAAACAAGATAACAGTTTATATTCAGATGGTAATAAAATGGTCTAAGCTAAGTTATACCCTCAAAAGGCAAATGAAAAGCTCAGGAGGTCTTACAAGGGAACAGATTCTAATTATTCTTTTAAGTAAGGTTAATCAATGGTTCAAAACCTTTTGATAAGAGATCAGAAATACATTTAATAATGTATTTCTAAAACATTAAGCAATTTGGTCAAAATGTAAAGCTCCAAAAGGAATATAGTTCAAACATCTGAAATAGCAGTTTAAAATACTGAAAACATAATCATCTTAATTGAAATTTAAAATTATACTGAAGAACACATCTATTTAAGCAGAAGAGCTGATACTAGCACTTGCTCCCAAGTTCAAGGAGAAATAATTATCAAGCTGTTGGAGTCAATTAAAAACATGCACTGGAATTGCTAGCAAAGTAAAATCCCCTTTACTTCACACTTCTCACAAATTTTCATTACTTACTCTACTTTCTTTTCCATGTACTAGTTTCCTGCCCTTTAACAATGCTATTCACCAACAACCACTGTGCTTAACCTAGTTGTGTTTTCTGCCTACATACAGAATATCTCCAAGTTTCTAGTGAATTCCTATAATCCAGTATGTTACATTCTAAACTTTAACTCCTAATTTAAATATCCAATAGTAATTAATCTGGGCAAAGAAGTGGCATAGTAGATACAGCACTGGGTCTGCAATCAGGAAGACCCGAATTCAAATTCAACTTCTGGCACTTTCTACACATGTAAGCCTGGGCAAGTCACTTCCCTTTTGCCTGTTTCCTCATCTGTAAAATGAGCAGAAACAAAAGATAACCTACCCCACCACCCCATAGCTTTGCCAAGATCCCAGTTTGATAGCACAGAATTAAACATGACTGAAAAAACCTAATAATTAATTTGATTCTTCTCTCAAGGTCTAAGGAATAAAGTTGCCCCCCACAAAAAAAGGAGGGGATTTTCAACAAATGAGAAAACATGTCAGAATGAAACAAAGAAGCAGTAGGTTAAGTGGCTCCAGTGGAGAGAGAACTAAACTTGGAGATGGGAGGTCCCAAGTTCAAAACTGAGTTAAGCCACTTGCTAGCTGTAGGACCCTGGGCAAGTCACTTAACCCCAATTGCCTAGTCATTACTGTTCTTCTGCCTTGGAACCCATATTTAAGTACTGATTCTAAAACAGAAAGTAAGGATTAAAAAAAAAGAAAGAAAAACTGGGTACGGTGATACTCAAGATGAAGTATTATAGTTTATATCAATATCAAGCCATATCCATTCCATTATTCAACATAAAAATTTCAGAAGTATTTTCTGACATTAATGCAAACATTTCTTATACATGTAACTAATTTTTCATATGAATATACTACAATGCAGGATATACAATACTTGTGACAGAGGAGTTCTGGAATAAGAATAATGAAATCACATCTATTTTCTAAATCTCAATTTTCTCATCTTAAAATATGGATGATAATATTAATACTTGCCCCACATACATTACTGGGTAGCAGTTAGAAACTGAGGTGGGTAGTTGGGGGTAGGGGAATAAAACTAAAAGCCTTTTATAAATGTGAATTGTGATCATTTATTTCTCATGTTTCAGCTACAATTATGATGACCATACAACAAGGATTGTTTACTTGACAAAGAATAAAGTTGAATGTTATGTTTTCTATCCTGGCCAAAATAACCAGTAAGCATTTTAAAGTACAGTACATCTATAAGTTATTTCTACACCTAGTCTGAACTATGCAAAAGAATATAAAATACTGAGCACAATGAAATTAAAATAGCCATATATATAAAGACATTAATAACCCCTTTTCTTTGAAGACCAAACCTGTTAAAAAATAAAATAATTATGAAGTTTATTTCTGTATACTTCCCTACATCAACTTACATATGTCAGAATCTTTGCTCTTCTTTGTTTTGTTACTTAAACTTATTTCAAATCTATTGATATCTGGTGAGAGATCACTGGAAGAAAAAAAGAAGAAAAATGGTCCGATACAAAGACATTGGCATTATAACAATTTCATTCTTCCCACCCTTGTTAAGATTTAAAATTAGGAATGAAATATTTTATATGATACATGAAAGCTATCTTTATAAAGAGGTACTCATCTCCCAATCCTCCTTACATTTGATATCTCTCAAGTTAGTAATAATTCATAAATATAAATGGTAAATAAACATCAAGGAAGCTAAGTGGATAAAGTCCTGGGCTTGGAGGCAGGAAGACTCATGTTTTGAATCCAGCCTCAGACACTCAAATGAGCTGTATGACCCTGGGCAAATGCCATAAGCTTTGTTTGCCTTACTCCTCTGGGGAAAGCAGTGACAAACCTCAAAACTCAAAAGGCAATATAATCCACAGATAATGTCATGAAGAGTCAGATATGATTGAACAACTAAACAACACTAGTAACCTGAAGAATGTGGATAAACTTGTTTGTATGTGCTAAATCTTTTAAGACTACAGTGTAGTTGTAGGAGATGGGAAGGATGGTAAGTAGTAGTAGCATGAAAATCCTACAAGAAGCTTAGTTGTGTAAAACAAACAAAAAAGCTAACCCAACAGATGAATGTCATTTAAAAAAAAAGTCAACACTAAAATATTCCCCAATTTTCGGCCTTGATTTGAGGGTTCTCCACATTATATATACAGAGCTATGCGAGAAATGTTTTTGACAACAGTAAAACTTAAGACTGAATAGCAAAATAAGACTTACTCAAAAACAAACTCTTCAGACCACACAGGATTTTGTCCTTCTCTTGCATGTGTTTTTGCTACTTGAACACTATTCAGGTATATGTTACAATATGGATTAGTAAAATGTTTTACTGGGAGTTTATGAGCTTCTTCAACGTGTAAAACAAGACTGCTAACCTAAAGGGGGAAAAAATTCCAGTTCAATAACAATTACATAACTGATCTAGAAAACAATCACTTTAAACAAAACTTCAACATTTTTTCTATTTTAAAAGAGACTTTTCCATTTTAAATGAAAAGAATGCCTTTAATTATATTTGCTTTGGGGAATGTTATTATCAGGTACAACATAAAATAAAACAGACTATAAAAAAGATGCTGATCAATTTCTCTGTTCAAATGAGATATATAAAATATTTTGCAAACCTTGAGAGTACATAAATGTTAGCTACCATTGTCACTATTATTACTTTTAATACTTTCTACCTAAAACAGAAAGAATTCCAACTTATTTTCTTTTAAGTGTTTGCTATCTTTACAATAAAAATTCTGTTACAATCTTGACAATTAACCACAACCCATTTCCCATATATTGTTCACGAAAACAAATATTTTGATTATATATTGTTTATATTTATATATATATAAATATATTTATATATATAAATATATTTATATATATTTATATATTTATTTATATTTATATATATAAAAATTAAGATTACTATAAGTATATAAAATAAATTATATTTTATAAGACATAATAAATTCAACATACTGGTTTCAAAGTTGACCTATATGTCTCCTCCAGAATATCATTCTGTTCCTTTCTATGAATTATTTTCCATTCTAAATTTTATAGTGACTTTCTTTTTTTCTAAAATTTTCTCTTTGCAAGTCCCTGACCCCCTTTCCCATAGAAAAGTCCCTCAAGAAATGGAAGAGAAGAAAGTATGGAAGATCTTCTCCTAACAAACAGTTAAGGAAACAAAAGTCACAGTTAAAAGACATATCAATATCACCTTCACATCCAACATCTCTTTCTCAAATAGCGTGAAATACACTTTAACATACATCAGTCTTCTGGAATCATGGTTGATTATTGCAGTGATCACTGTTTATAAGGCTTTCAAAGTTGCTTGTTTTTAAATAATTGTTAGAACTTTCTCTTGGTTCTGTTCACTTTACTTCATTAGTTCATACAAGTCTCCAATTTCTCAGATTGAGATTGATTACATTCATATACTATATTCCGTTCAATCATTCCTAAACTACTGGCAATTTTTCTTTATCATTTTACAGTATTATGGAATTTCTATTGTTTCTGTTATTATATGTGTCTATTATGTTGTTGTTTTCCTACTAATGAACTTCTTTCATATTCCTGGTTTAAATCTAGACTGTTCTAAAGGTTCCACATTGCAACTTTGCTAATATTTTATTAAATATTTTCATATCATTAGAGATTTAGAAGTCTAAGTAAGAAATATTCCTCAAATCTGATATAATTCACCTATTTATTCATTTTTTCCTATTAATCTACTTTAAAAATATTTTTATAAATATTAATCTTTTTTCAATTAAGTTATCATTCTTCTAATTTATTCTTCACTTGTAAAAGCTCAATTTGTATTTTTCATAATGGTTATTTGGTTTTCCCTTCTTTTAAGTGAGATGAAATTTTATATGGTACTTAAAAAACCTTCTGGCTTTATTAATTCAATATGTGATGGTGCTTTTTATGCTCTCAAATTTGTTAAATTACTTTTTTGATTTTTGAAATTATACTTCAAACCTACTTGAATTTTTAGTTAAAATTTGTTTGATTTGATGCCTTTTTTGACTTTTTTCTCTAGCTACATGCTAATTCATTGACCTGTACCTTCTCTTCACCTGTCCTGCCAAAGGCAAAAATACTTAAGAGATATAAATTTTTGCCTAATGACTATTTTGTGTTCATTCATTCCAGAAGCTTGGAAATGTCTGATTTTCTCTGATGAAATTCCATATTGTTTTGGTGACTTATTCTTTGACTCACCAATTTTCTTAGGATTAGGTTTTTCAGTCATCAATTAAAGTTAAATTGTTTCTTAAAAGACTCCTTATTGATAATGCTTTTTATAGCACTGAGCACAGTAAAAGATGTATTAATGATACTATGTTTATGAGTTTTTTCTCTAGTATATATGGAAAAGTTTTAGAAAGGCACCAAAACCAAACACAGCTGAGACACATCTATATCACTTTTAATCTTATGATTCCTATTCAGTAACTAGCAATCTGAATCAAACAGTAATCTAAAATCTACTAAATATAGTGGATATTTAGTCAAAATTCTGAATTTTGGACATTGGCAATAGATTTCCATCAAGTAAGAACTAATGAAGTGTCAAGTGTTTTTGTTTCAAATTAAGAGCTAAGAGAGATGTAGATGTAAACATCTATGAAGAGCACACTCAGGGCCTCTCAAAGAAATAAAGATGATAGCCAGAAATTAAAAACATTGAAAAATAAAAATAAGTGAACAAAATGTTATCCCCTCAAGTTAAGTGCTGTAGCATATCTGAAATACATAGGTTTTCACCACTATATTAAGAGACGATCTTTAAAAGTTATATTTAAATGAAATTCCCAAAACATATTAGGTTTAAAATTGTAATTTATAAGCCAAAAGAAAACTATAATGCTTCACCTGACGTAGGCGTTTATTAGATGTTCCTGGACTAGTTTTCCGTAAATTGCAAAATGTCTGCAAACCTTTCATCCACTCCTACCAAAAAACGAAAAACAATTGCAATTTTTCAAATTAAATAGATTTTAAAAATGTGTATTTGGCAATTCAATATTTATTAGTTTAACACAACAATTAGTTTGTACAACTGCTACATTAGTTTAACACAAATTAGTTTAACAATGGTAAAAGTTCTTTTTCTTGTTTCTACCTTAGTTTCAACTGTACTTTGATTTGTATACACACATATATATGTATACACACACACTAAAGACATATGCACATACACATATATACAAAATGTTCCCATATTAATTCTTCTTTTAAAGATCTTGCCCACCAAAAGGCTTTCTGAGCAAATATCAAGTACTAAAAAGAGAATGGTCATTTAAATTTCACAAAAAATTACATATTTTTTAATTTATTTATTTAAAAACCCTTACCTTCTGTCTTGGACTCAATACTGTGTATTGGCTCCAAGGCAGAAGAATGGTAAGGGCTAGGCAATGGGGGTCAAGTGACTTGCCCAGGGTCACACAGCTGGGAAGTGTCTGAGGCCAGATTTGAACCTAGGACACCTCCTGTCTCTAGGGCTAGCTCTCAATCCACTGAGCTACCCAGCTGCCCCCACATTTTTATTTTCTTTAGGAATTAGTTCTTATTTCACCTAAACAAATATAATTTTGGAAATATTAGAGCCAGATGCGTGTGTGTGCAATTGTATGTATATATGCGCGCACGCGCGCGCGCGCGCGCGCACATATACACAGACACACAACTACATTATGTCAAATAACAAAACAAACTGAGTGAGGACTGATATGTGATAAGCATTGTAACTTGCACTATTAAACTGTTATACAGAAAATAATTTATTAAATACATTACTATAATTAGAGCTAGAATTTCAGAAGTTTGCTTTTTGTTTTCCTTTTTTTACAAGAACATTTTTTTACCAAAATTTGAAAGGCTACAATATGTTTAATGTACTATAAGCTGAAGCAGCTCTCATGGTACTTAACTTAAATATAGTTTTACTTCAACAACTTTCAAATAGAAGATGCTCTGGGGAAGGGAAATAACAGCTCTATACTTATTTAAAAAACAAGAAGTACAAATATTTGACATTGGATTACAGATTTTTAGAAAGGTTTTTGTTCTTTATATTAAACATGTCAAATTTGGATGCTGGTTCAGTGAGTTTCAGTGAACTGTGCCAATTGTCAAGGTAAAACCACTGCAGTAGGGCAGAGAGTTTAAAACAAGGAATTCAACAAAAAACTCAAAAGGTCACTAATTATCTAATAGAAATCTGAAAATAATCACATACTGCAGAGGAATTACAAAGGAGCATGGGAAGAAAGAATGTAAAGGCAATGGAAGAAAATTACACAATTGGCTATCCACATAATTATGTGACATGCGAAACTTACACAGAGTTGTCCTCAGGATGTGAGGAATATCTTCACATAGAAAGAGGGAACATGGTAAAGTGATTAAAGCAGAGGATCCAGAGGTGCTGGTTTCTATTCCTAACTCCACTTTTTTAACACTTGCGACACTGAACAAGTCAACTAAGTTTTCTGTGCCCCAGTTTTTCCCATCTGCAAAATAGGGATATATATATATATATATATCTCTCAAGAGATATTGTACAGATTTGATGTTTGTACAACTGCTACATATATAAAAAGTATTTTAAATTATCTGAGTTTTGCAAAGCCCCAAAAGAGAAAACTTGAATATGAAAAGCAAATGTCCCATTGAAGACGATAAGCTAGTCATATTCTATAGATAAAAATTATCATGTTTTCTTTTTTTGAAATGAATCAGTGTCATACATAGACTTAGGATAAGATGCATACCTAGAGAATAATTCTCACTATGCACAGAAATAATGTACCTTAGGTTTTTTAGTACCTTCAGTTTTAGACAAAGCCATCCTCTCCCTGTTAACCAACCAATGTCTGGTTACGTCTTCCACAGAGCATCAAATATTCACAAAGTAGTCAAAAGTAGAGCTATACTTGAATTATATACTTGATAACAAGACTACTTAAAAATTACTATTTTATTTAAAAAATTCTGATGTTATAAAAGATTTTCCAAAAATATTATTTCTTCATTAAATGTAATACACTATTATTTTAAACACATATGACTAGGTACTTACTCCATGTTTCCAGCTATTTAATAACATTCTGAGCTATAATAATAAAATTAGAAGAGATATAGGAGGAACCAAAAAATACTTTTTAGGATGTGTATAATATGTCATGCATTTTTTTCTTCCTAATTACTAGGATTCTATTTAAATACATGGTCTTAAAGAAAAAAATACATAATGTTCTTTAGCAAAGCCAACTGGTATGCTACTGTCTATACTATGCTGAGAATATAAAGGAATTTTTTTGGAGCATAGATACAATGAAACCATATAACTTCATTTTTTAAGAAAAAGAAGAGGGGGCAGCTGGGTAGCTCAGAGAGTCAGGCCTAGAGATGGGAGGTCTTAGGTTCAAATCTGGCCTCAAGACACTTCCCAGCTGTGTGACCCTGGGCAAGTCACTTGTCCCCCATTGCCTAGCCCTTACCACTCTTCTGCCTTGGAGCCAATACACAGTATTGACTCGAAGACGGAAGGTAAGGGTTTAAAAAAAAGAAAAGAAAAAAAGAGAAAAAAGAAAGAAAGAAAAAGAATAAATTTCCTGTTGCTAATTGTTTCTTTACAATAAACTCCTCTCAAGCATTTCTTCTGAAAATTTCTCACAAATCTATAAAAGTTCTTTTTATTCCTTGGAATAAAACATGAGGAGCAAATTCCTTGTCTTCCTTTAATTATTTGAAGGAAGTTTTCTCCAAATAACCAAACATGAAATACTCTAATACAGAAAAATGTCTTACCTGTGCTTGCTCTGGAGTTTCTCCTGCAAAGTAAAAGATGTAATGCTCTTCACTAAAGTGCTGAACTACTATCTGAAAACAGTTTGGCCTTAAAAAATATAAACAAAAAAATAATTATTGAAGACTTCTTTAAATCAAAATTAACCATAATATAATTATAATATTACCTTACTAATACAAATGTTCAAACTTTTCAAAGTAAATACTTTCAAGATGGTGGAATAGAGGCAACAACTCAGCTCTGAACTCTCCCAACATTCCCCTCTAAGTACGAATTAAAATAATGCCTTAAATTGAATTTTAGAGTTGAACAGTCAACAAAAAGTTGGGAAGAGACTTTTTTTTTGGCCAAGACAACCTTGTAGGGTCAGTAGAAGAGGTCTGTAACACCAAGGTAATAGGTCAGACTGAAACAAAAATGGGGGTAGTGGAGATGTATGTAATAGTAGTTAACTTTGCAAGTTCTCAGTCCCGAGACAGTCAGGGGGGGGTCAGACAAATGGTCAGAAAGATTATCAAAGACCCTTGGTTGGCAGTATGTGCAGCTGGCCTTGACTAGCAATTCTATTGCTCATAATAAGTTCCAGCATGTAGAGAAGCACTTCTGGTTGGTCACAAGGGAGCAGGGTATCTGATAAAACTTCAAAAGAAGGAAGCACAGACCAAGAAAACAGTGACACTTCTCCCCAGATCATGTTACCTTAGAAGCAATGAAAACTTAGAAAACCCTCAGAAATAGCTCTAACAACAGCAACACAAAAGAGCATAAAAGTTTGGTCAGTGCCTCCCTACACCAAAGTAAGCAGAGACCAACTTTAACATAAAATTCAAAGTCAAGAAATAAGCTGTAGAAAAGAATTTAATCACAAAAAGTTACTATGATGACAGGGAATATCAAGACAAAAAATAGAAGACAATAATGTGAAAAAAACTACAACAATCAAAGAAAAAATGCCAATAGGATACAAAGTCCAATAAAAATTCCTAGAAGAAATAAAGAGGTTAGTTTTAGAAGAAAAATTGAGAAAGGAAAGAGAGGTCAGCAAGAAAATTATGGAAAGAGAATTAACAGTTTGGTAAAACAAGCACAAAAATACTTTTAAAAAATTGGTTTAATGGTAAAAGAGGCACAAACTTCATAGAAAAAAGTAGCTTTGTAAAAAGTACATGCCAAATAGAAAAGGAGGTTAAAAAATTCATTGAAAATAAGCACCCCTTAAAAAGAAGAACTAACGAATGGGGGAAAATTACAAAAACTCACAAGTTTTTAATTCTTTTACAAATAAGAATTGGGCAAGTATAAGTTAGTAACTCCACAGACATCAAGAAACAATCACTAGACAAACCATATTAACTACTAAAAATTTTACTATTATTAGGAAGAGTCAATAGACAGAGGGCATGGATATGGGTAGATAATGTTGGAATAATCTAAAAAAAAAAACAAAAACCCTAAAAAACACACAAAAGAAGGGGAGAGAAAGAGGAATGCACTGGGAGAATGAGGAAAAAAACATCTCACAATTGATCCAACCATTCTGGAAGGCAATTTGGAATTATGCCCAAAGGGCTCTAAAAGACTGCCTACCCTTTGATACAGCCATACCAATGCTAGGTTTGTACCCCAAAGAGATAAGGAAAAAGATCTGTACAAGATTATAAATAGCTGCTCTCTTTGTGGTGGCAAAAAATTGGAAAATGAGGGGATGCCCTTCAATTGGGGAATGGCTGAACAAATTGTGGTATCTGTTGGTGATGGAATACTATTGTGCTCAAAGACACAATGAACTGGAGGAATTCCATGTGTACTGGAATGACCTCCAGGAACTGATGTAGAGTGAAAGGAGCAGAACCAGGAGAACATTGTACACAGAGACTGATACACTGTGGTACAATCGAACATAATGGACTTCTCTATGAGTAGCAATGCAGTGATCCTGAACAACCCGGAGAGATTTATGAGAAAGAACACTATCCACATTCAGAGGAAAAACTGTGGGAGCAGAAACACAGAAGAAAAACAACTGCTTAATCACATGGGACAATAGGGCTACGACTGGAGTTATAAACTCTAAATGATTACCCTAGTGCAAATATCAATAATATGGAAATAGGTCTTGACCTATTTCCTTACACATGTAAAAACCCAGAGGAATTAAGCATCGACTATGGAAGAGGATTGGGGGGAGAGGAGGGAAAGAACATGATTTTTGTAATCCTGGAAAATTACTCTAAATTAATCAATTAAATAAATTTTAAAAAAGGAAAAAATAATTAAAAATAATCACACAAAAAAGGCACATAAGGAAAAGCTTTTATGGTAGATGAGAAAATGGGGAGCAAATGGGAGCGGCAGGCAGCACTTGAATTGTTTCACTGAATTTTTATTCTCACTGAATTGTTTCAAAGGGATAAGATAATACACATACACTCACACACTCAGTTGGGTATGGAAATTTTACTTACTCAATGAGGAGATAGGTGGGAAAGGAAGTAACAGAGGCAGAGAGTAATTAAAAGGGAGAGTAAATTAAAGGAAACAGTGTTCAGAAAGTGCTGTATAAAGAGAGTAAAGAAAGTGTAGGATAAACAAAAGAAAATAGGATGAGGGAAATAAAAGGTAATCATAACTATAAACATGAATGGGATAAACTCACTCCTAAAATAGAAGCAGACAGGAGACTAGATTACATTCTTGAAGTCAATGACTGGTGGATCACTTGAGTTTGAAAGTTCTAAGTTTTAGTTGGGATAAAATCAATAAGAAGTCCACTCTAAGACTAGCATCAATATGGGGAACCCTTAGAGTAGGTGGGCCACAGCTAATGTAAAGCAGCCTATTCATTCACTGCAGACTGGTCCAGACAGGGAGCCCTGATTCTCAAAAAAACGAATAAACAAAATACAATACACTGTCCCCACCCTCAATGCCCACAATATACCCCCTTCAACAAAGTGACAGAGAAACACAGAAGGATTAAGTAGTTAAACACTTGGAGCGGGAGTGTCAGGAGAGGAGGTGGAAGGGAGAAATTATATGAAATTTCCAAAAAACACTAACAAGAAGAAAAATCATCTTACCTGCCAAACAGACTATCATGAACAACATAGACAGAACATACACTGAGATCTATTAATCCTTTTGGTTTTGTGGCTCGTTTTTCACTTTCAAAATAAATAAGCTGGGCATCATTTCCCTCTAAGATAAAATATAAATTTTTCCAACGCTTTCCTTTGCCTGCCAAAAGAAAGTATAATTATATTCATTTCCTCCCAATAAAAATTAAAAGCTAAAAGTCAACCACTGGAAATGGAAATGAAGTTTTCAATAAATTTTTCAAAACCTTACATAAAACTAAAATCTTAACCATTGTTCCTTCTAATAAATTTTCATCTTGAATTTTGATACTCAGGATACAGAAAATTCTTACAGAATGAATAAAAATGCCTAGAAATTTCTTAACATCCTCTAATCAAAGTGTTTGGTGATATGACAAATTGTCTTACATGTTTCTAAAGTTCCTTGTTAAGATGAAAATAACTTCTCTAGTTTCAGAGACAACTGTAAAAAGATCTAGTTCAGTGCCTAAATGAGTAAAACCTTTACGAACCAAGGATAAAAAGCATAGCACTCCACTTAAAAAAGTGCAATATCCCTTCAACTCTTGGGAAACACAGTTGTCCTACCACTCAAAACTATTGTATATTCTTTTAAGACTTGGAGGTCATACAGATTTGTTCTTCAAAACTCAAGTTGGAGAACTGGGCCAAAGCCACTTAAGAGGGTCTTTGTTTACCTCCACATGCACCCAATGTGTATTTTTTTAAAGTTTCATAATAGTAAAACTGACAACAATCAATATTACATAAAAAGTATACTTTACCAAACTTCCCTTTTTTGTCTAATATATTAATAACTCCATTTCAAAATGTTAAACATAAAATATTAAGAAATATAATGAAAAATCATACTTACTCTTTTTCAGAAGATAGCCTTTCTTAACAATATTTTTATAGAAGGCATCCTTTGTTTTGCGACGAATTGTATTATAGATTTCCTTGCCATCAACTGAATCATTAAGTACTTGTTCTTGATGCTGATTTTTAAAAAAAAGCATACATGTAAAGAGATACTTAGAAAGGAAACATATGTGTGCATTCAACTTTTTAAAGTCAAGCCAAAGCTTAAATTTGCAAAATTAATAAATCAAGGAGAGGCTTCACATATAAAGAATTCTTATTTTTTAGAAGTTTTGGGTGTTCATAAATGTGAATAATTCTTTAAGAGGATTTAATTTACCATATAACCTGAGAAATAAAATTCACATTCACAATTTTTCTTATAAACATATATAAGACATGCAAAACAATATAAAAATGTAATTAAAATACATAAATGAAAGAAAAGACAGGCTGGTCATATAGGAAGAAGGATAACTCCTGAATTCCATTATAACCTTGAGTAGTCAAGAATGTCAACATGATAAACTTTGGTATATTTATGAAAGGACATAGACAGAGTTTCATTGATGAATAAGTATATACAAGGTTGTTAGCTTCCTTACTGGAAGGAATGTGGGAATAGACTTAATGTGAAATCAGCATAATAAAACTAAAACAGACAAAAAAACCAGGTACAACTTCCCCTCTCTCCCAGATTACTACTAGTAACAATAATCATTTCCACAACTATCAAAAGAGATAAAATGGAATAAATTTATATTGACTAGCCTTTATTTCACTATCGATGTTGAAAAGCTTTCTCAAAGGTATAGGTTGTACCTTGTCATATAATCCTTTGAGGAAGCATATGCCAGAAATCTTTGGCTTCAAATCTGTATGAATACAAAGTTTTGGTAAAAATTGGAGTTCTAGTATTAATTTAAGGAAGCAAACAACCTCAGGTATCACCGAGATTGGTAGGTTAAAATCCATGACTATACCATGGCTTGTTATTTTCTTTAATTTAAAAAAAAGTATCATTTTATACTAAAAAGATATACTTATGCAAGGAAATATACATATACATGTAAATTTATATATAGTCATACATACACAATTTCCATTTCTAATAATGTTTTCTTAGGCTACAAATATTGAAATAGGTAATATTTCCTCAAAAAAATCACCAAAAAACTTCTTTACTTAAAAACCACAACAAAGTTCATTTGGAAGAAAAAAAGATCAAGGATATCCAGGGAAATCATGAAAAAAACAAAACAAAACAACAACAACAACAAAAAATGCAAAGGAAGGTGGCCTTGCAGTCCCATATCTCAAACTATGCTATAAAGCAGTAATCATCAAAACAATATGGTACTGGCTAAGAGACAGAAAGGAGGATCAGTGGAATAGACTTGGGGTAAGTGACCTCAGCAAGACAGTCTATGATAAATCCAAATATCCCAGCTTTTGGTACAAAAATCCACTATTTGACAACTTCTGGGAAAATTGGAAGACAGTATAGGAGAGATTAGATTTGGATCAACATCTCACACCCTATACCAAGATAAACTCAGAGTGGGTGAATGACTTGAATATAAAGAAGGAAACTATAAGTAAATTAGGTGAACATAGAATAGTATTCATGCCAGATCTTTGGGAAAGGAAAGATTTTAAAACCAAGCAAGAGCTAGAAAAAAAAATCCCAAAATGTAAAATAATTAATTTTGATTATATTAAATTAAAAAGGTTTTGTACAAAGAAAACCAATACAACAAAAATGAGGAGAAGCAAAAAATTGGAAAAAAAATCATCATACCAAAATTCTCTGACAAACGGCTATTTATAAAGAGCTAAATCAATTGTACAAAAAAAAAAATCAAGTCATTCTCCAATTGATAAATAGGCAAGGGACATGAATAGGCAATTTTCAGTTAAAAGAAATCAAAACTATTAATAAGCACATAAAAAAGTGTTCTAAATCTCTTATAATCAGAGAGATGCAAATCAAAACAACTCTGAGGTATCACCTCACACCTAGCAGATTGGCTAACATGACAGCAAAGGAAAGTAATGAATGCTGGAGGGAGTGTGGCAAAAGTGGGACATTAATTCATGGCTGGTGGAGTTGTGAATTGATCCAACCATTCTGGAGGGCAATTTGGAACTATGCCCAAAGGGCGATAAAAGACTGTCTGCCCTTTGATCCAGCCATAGCACTGCTGGATTTATATGCCAAAAACATAATAAGGAAAAAGACATGTACAAAAATATTCATAGCTGCACTCTTTGCAGTGGCAAAAAATTGGAAAATGAGAGGATGCCCTTCAATTGGGGAATGGCTGAACAAATTGTGGTATATGTTGGTGATGAAATACTATTGTACTCAAAGGAATAATAAAGTGGAGGAACTCCATGGGGACTGGAACAACCTCCAGGAATTGATGCAGAGCAAACCAAGAGAACATTGTACACAGAGACTGATACACTGTGGTACAATCGAATGTAATGGACTTCTCCATTAGTGGCAATGCAGTGATCCTGAACAACCTGGAGAGATTTATGAGAAAGAACACTATCCACATTCAGAGGAAAAACTGTAGGAGTAGAAACACATAAGAAAAACAACAGCTTGATTACATGAGTTGAGGGGGTATGATTGGGGATGTAGATGCTAAATGATCATCCCAGTGTAAACATCAACAACATGGAAATATGTTCTGATCAAAAACACATGTAAAACCCAGTGAAATTGCGTGTTGGTTCCTGGAAGGGGGAGGGGGAGGGAAAGAATATGATTCTTATAACCAAGGGATAATGTTCTAAATTGACTAAATAAATTTTTCAAAAAAAAATTTTTTTAAATATTACCCAGATAAAACTTAAATAAGAATTGTAAATTTGTTAAATGACCAGACAATTTGACACTTTAGAGGAATTTTAAAATGCAGAGAAAAACAATCATTGGATTTGTTTCTTGTGAAGCTTACACCTGGTGAATCTCAAGCTGGATTCAGTGTTAAGAGTCAGAAAAGAGACTCCCCTTTGGCCATGAACTCCATTCAATAAAGGTAAATTTAAGTTAAAACTATTTATTTAATCTAATTGTTGTTTCTGATTTTTGTTTATGTATTTTTAAAGTTTATTTAGTCAAACACATGCAATAATATTTTATAAAATCTGGGCTTTCTGGTTCCTGGAAAGAATTAATTTGATTTTCATTATTCCTTATGGGAAAAATGAATTTGGTACTTCACTTTTTTGGCACTAGATTTGCCTTCTGGAACAAATTCATGATGCTCTGGGTGCTCCATGAGAGCAAATGTCTTTTGCATTTCTTTGTAAAGGGAGGGAGGGAAAGAATATGATTCTTGTAACCAAGGAATAAAGTTCTAAATTGACTGAATAAAAAATCTCTAAAAAAACAAAACAAAAAAAAAACCAGAAACCACAGGTCTAGACTAGAACCCATTCAAAGATATTTTTTTAATGGGAAAAATCTAGGGAATGACATAAATTATGTCAACTAGCAAGAAAAAATTGCCTAGGATGACAAAACTTGTGAACTTCACAAGTCTCTTTAGGAATTTATGACTGCTCAAATCTTGGAAACCAACGAGGATTATTTTTTCTTTATCTAGAATAAACTTGTTGTTATTTAAGCAACCTACAATATTCTCTTTATTCAACTTTGAATTTTTTTCCAGTTAAGTTCAAGAACATAGCTGTGAATTGTACATCTAAATATACCAGTAAAAAGAACTTAAAACAAACAAACTTAAAAATACTATCTGGTACCCTGGAACATAAAACCCTTACCTGCATTGGGACAGGATCCTTAAGGTAGTAGCCTTCAACAATCTGTTCCTTTCGATAATGTTCAATGATGTCACCAATGCTATGAATATAAAAATTGTAAAAGACAATTTGCATAGTGTTGTCCTCCCAAAAAGGGAAGTTTTAATTTATAAAATCAATCTTAAATATCACATGCCAATAATGGAGTTATATTATGTTAGCAGGATATTCATAGCAGACAACTTGGAAAGCATTAATGAAATGCATGTTCATAATAATACTGAATTTTTAAAAAAACTCAAAATGGTGGAATAATCCAAATCAAGACTCCTTTTGTCAATAACACCACCAAAATTTTGAAATACAAAAGTTGGCATTAGCTGATATTATAAACTGTGGAAGGAAGATTAGAAGTTTTCAATTTTTATGAAAGTTCTTCCATGAGATTGGAATGGAAGAACTGCTAGATGCACACCATTTATTTAGCAATCAGTAAGTTATGTTAAATTAATCATTGGTATCATCAAAACTCCTCTATATATTTTCTCTAATTACCAGGCACATTTAGACTGTAATTGCATTCTGAAGGACCTATGTGTGAGGTGGTAAAAAAGGTAAAGAAAAATTAGATTTATTTCTCACAAAAATTACTACTCTATTCTCAGTAAAAGATATTCATGAAAGGGTTATACAATTTGATTTGAAACACTACAAGTAACTCTTCATATTTCATTGGAAAAAACAAAAATAAAAAAACTGAAATTAAAGGACAGTACTACATAGTGTATAATTTATTTTCAACATTTGGTTTCAACATATCATAAATACAATAAATAGCGAAGTAAATTGGTTTTCTCCACAATCTAACATTGCATTTAAAGTTTATAGAATATATTTTTCCACAACACTGTGCCTTAGTGACACACTATTGTTTCTAGTTTACAAATTAAGAAATTAGTAGGCCATAATCTAGACTTTCTAATTTCAGTGCTTTTTTCATTATGACATGCTGTCCTTAAGAATGAACTGCAATTCCAATTTTTTTTTTTGTTACAAAGAAAAAAGTCAGTGACAGATGGGGAAATATTTCTAAGTACTAAAGATTTGAGGTCACAGTAAAAAGATGATTTGCTAAAACAGAATTCCAAATGTTCTTTAATACACAAGTTATCACTAAAAAGACATCCTTTTAATTGATGCCTCCTAAACTGACAAAGATGAAAAATTCCATCTGAATATCCCTATGTATTCTGTGACTGTGATACTTCTCAGAGGACAAAATTGTTGAAAGAAAATGTAATTTTAAAAATGTTGAGGGGGTAGGAAAGTGGCTTAGTGGATTGAGAGATGGGCCCAAAACAGGAGGTCCTGGGTCCTAAGGTAAATGTATAAGTTTGCAGAGAAAAATAGCATGAGACCAGCAAGATTCTGGAACTTTGAAGGAGGGTTAGGCTGGACCAAGGCTGTTAGCTGTGTTTCTCTGGAGAATCTCTGGACATGGTGGCTGGAAATTTCCTAACCCTGTCCTTTTCTGCTTGTCGTTTTGCTTGCTGTATTTCAGAGGCAGTTCCTGGTGAACCTGATCCATTTGCAGTGATTGTGAGATCGGGTCTGGATCCTTTTTTGATCTAAGACATTCCCTGGACCTAGCAAAGCCTTACACAGACCCTTTCCTTAAATTCAACTAATGGGGGTTGAGTTGAAGATTTTAATTAAGATCAGAGACTATATAATTGAAAAATCTGTTACCCTAAAAAAGAACTACATATCCCAAGAGTCCACTGACTTCCTGTCATTATGTACTTACTGTAGACAGAAGATAAAGGGCGTGGGCTTTGGAGGCTCCCTCTCTCTGATGTAGAAGCAGCATTGATGATGTTGAGTGGGGTTGAATGGCTAACCAGCCATGGGCATGTGGTCTTTATTTGTATCTTTTTATTCCTTGATTTCTTTCTTTTTTAAACCCTTACCTTCCGTCTTCGAGTCAATACTATGTATTGGCTCCAAGGCAGAAGAGTGGTAAGGGCTAGGCAATGGGGGGTCAAGTGACTTGCCCAGGGTCACACTGCTGGGAAGTGTCTGAGGTCAGATTTGAACCTAGGACCTCCCATCTCTAGACCTAGCTTTCAATCCACTGAGCCACCTAGCTGCCCCCTATTCCTTGATTTCTAATGATCATTAATAAATCTCTTAAAATGTAATATTATTATTGAGATTTAATTTTAACTTTTACAGGACTGGAGATTTAGGGAGTTAGGAAGGACTAGAGGGGGAAATTCACTCAGAAGAAATCTCTGTGAAGAGATATTTAGATCTGGTAGATTTAGGTAGATTGACCTTAGTTTAGATTATCCCAAATCCCCTTTCCACCTTCCCTTGTTTTCTAAATACAACAAACTGTCCTTGTTATTAGGGTAATTAGATATTATAGAAATTTATTAATTCATTAAATTGTGGGTTCGGGTCCCATCTGGGGTGCCAAATTGTATTAGGTGTTTTTTTAACTGGGTTATTTATGGTAATTGGAGGTGTTGGGCAATCTTGGGCATCCTTAGTCTGACTCAAACCCCATCCTTTTAAGGCAGGAAAGAAAGTAAATATGTTTAAACAAGTGGTTTTAGGGTTTGTGATTATGGCAGCCATTACCTGCTTTTGGATTTACCATATTCTATACAGCAAATTAACTCAAATGGTAGTGGAAACCATGGATTATGTAGGAAACTTGACAATGACTGTGTTACAATTGCCATTTCAATATGAACTAGTTCTCTGGCAAGTCCTGGCACAAGTATATGTAATCTTTATGGCTGTGTTGCAGACTCTATCCCAAGTCAAGAAAGTATTCAGATTCATGGTTCCTTTTAAGGCAGAGAAGATTATGGCCATTGACAACAACTTAGACAAGATGATTAAGGCTGTGTTTGAACAACTCATCAAGGGAAAAGGGCTAGATCTAGTTATGGGCAAGAACAATGGGCAATCAGAGAATGCACCTCAGGAAACAGAAGGTGACAATGAAAATGAAAACCAGGCTGCTAGTGACCCAGAGAAAATATGTCCTTTGAAGAAAGTCACTAAGCTAACAACTAATGCTGGTGTGATTCACTCAAAAGCCCAGACAATTCTCCACACAGGAACTGAAGTCCAGAAAGTCCTGTTTTTCCAAGGGGCATTTCTTTTATTGTGAAAACAGTAACTTTCACTTTGGTCATTTGATAAATATTTGACTGGTTAATCCTATTATTCCCTAAATGTGAGCCACAAAGTTATTTAGAACATAGATAATCCTATCTTAAAAGGTGTATTAGTTAAAAAAGACATACAGTGATCTGGAGATCTAGGTACCATTTATACTTGTCTTCAACTAAACATGAAATAAGGATAGCTTACCTTTAATAGAAAATATAAAGTTATGATTGTATTAGATGAACTTCTAAAGGATACTGAAGTCAAAAAAACAAGGAAATTTGCAGCATAAACTCCCAAGTGTCTAACAAATAGCTTCTTTTAACAAAGTTGTTAAAAATTACTTTTCATAAATACTACCTATATGTTCAAGTCAAAACAATTTGAATTTCCTAAAAAATAAAAAACATTTCAGTTCACAATTTCTTAATAATCTATTTTAATTTTAGAAATGCAACCTGTATGACAATGAAGTCTGAAAAATAAAGATTAGGTATGTGAGTAAAGCAATTAATTGTATGCTTTTAAAGAATACAAATGACAAATAAAGAAATTTAAATCAAATTCTTCTCCTTCACTGTTCAATAGTGTCCTTTTTTGCTGCTTCTGGTAATTAGAAACAATTTCCATGTTTTGTAAAGCTTTGATACATCAGGATTATCTAGAAACTGACTGAATTAGTAAATACATACTTCCAAATAAGTAGCTACTTATATCATTTGATCTTAAATATTCACTAAAGGGAGCTTTAATTAAGAATACACAGTAAGTTTTCAATTGTTAGCTTGCTTTCCACACCACTAGAAAATTGGATAATAGGAAAATTTAATTAATCTTCCTGAAATGCTCAAACTAGCAATCGTCTGATTTTCTGTAATGGTATTTAGAACCAGGATTACAACTACAGAAAATATTGAAAACCAGCTTAGGTGTGAAGTATGTAAGAATATGTCTAGTCTTATATCTTCCACGTAATGTCTTAGTATAAGGTGAATTTCTGTCAACTAGGAGAATCTGATAAACCAGATGCTATTCACTAAGAGTCCAAGCTAAATAAAAATTGAAATTGGAAAGAAATAAAATGCCTTATGTTAAGGAAATAACTGACAAAAATAATTTAAGAATGGCCTTTGTCCTGAAAGAGAAAAGTGTCATTTTCTTAAGAATATCAAGTATGAGAAATTCTACTCATTCACTTATCACAAGAAATAAAATGGAGGATATTTTCTTATTTTCAAGAAAAAATGTTGGTGCCTTATGTTTTCCTATACTCTGATTTTCCTAATCATTATAGTGGCTAGCAGTTTCACCTTGAGTTTTGCTATAAGGACTGTTAAGAGATCTGATTTGTAATTTCCTTACAGTTTAGACATCTGAGCTAAAAGTAAGAACTTATAAATTAGGAATTCAAAAAGGAGTTATCTAATTATATTTTTAAAATCTTAATTCCTTATATACATTTTTTGGCATCTAAAGCTTTTTTAGCCAACTTTTTCCTAAAGAAAAAAGTCATTACTTTAAAAAAATCAAAAGAATATATGCACTTTACTTAAAGTTTATCATAACTTATCACTTTGCCTTTAAAGAAAAAATCATAAGATTCAAGTGTAATGAAAAGATTATTACAAATTTATCTATATTTGAGAAATGCTATAGATCAGGGGTCCCCAAACTTTTTACACAGGGGACCAGTTCACTGTCCCTCAGACCATTGGAGGGCCAGACTATAAAAATCTAACCCTAACCCTAACTGGGCAGCAGTATAGGGGAATCCCCTACCCCTGATCGCCACTCACCATGCTGATGTCTTCCATTGTGCAGCCACATAATCCTTTGCAAGGCGCCTTGTTCTAAGGCGCTGCACAAAGGATTATGTCATTAGAAGTAGTACTGTACATAAGTGATGCCATAGTCTGTGGCACTGCCATATACAGTGCTCCTCTCACTGACCACCAATTAAAGAGGTGCCCCTTCCAGAAGTGCAGTGGGGGCCACATGTGGCCTGCTATAGATGTTAATTAGTATTTAAAGGCAATGTGACTTTAAAGCCCAGGAAAATATGCTAATTTTTAAAATCTCAGAGTTGAAAACACAGATAACAAAAATTTACTCCAGGTTGCCAAAGACAGAAAAACCTTCAAATTTCTTTTAACTCACCTGTTATAGTATCGGCCTCCCATCATAAACTGATTGTTGGGTGTTGGACATATTTTAAAACGCTGAATATTTTCACTGGTCCGAAAATAAAGTGAATAGTCACCAGGAGTATTATCAGATGGCCTCACAAGGAAACTGCAAACTTGACCTACTATGAAAATATAATAAAATACCAATTATTTTTATTTCCTCAGTCATCCTAGAACTTTCCATAAATTGGATGTCTATTATATGCAGATATAATTTTTGAAAAAATCATTTTCCTAAGAATTTTCAAAATTTTTTCCACCATCTTATCCCTCTGGATATTTATCCCTCTGGATATTTTCTGACTCTAAATCTAATTCTCTTGCTATGACATGCAACCTTTCTTAACTGTACCCAAGTACTATTAAAATACAAACACTTTACCAGGGGCAGCTAGGTGACTCAGTGGTTTGAGAGCCAAGCATTGAGGTGGGAAGTCATGGATTCAAATGTGGCCTCAGGCACTTCCTCCCTGTGTGACCCTGGGCAATTCACTTAATCCCCATTGCCTGATCACTATTCTGCTTTAGAGCTAAAACAGTAGGGATTCTAAGATGGAAGATAAGGATTTTAAAAAGCAAACACTTTTACCTGGTGACTTCAGAGAATGCCAATAGCTTCTATAAATGTCTCAATTATAATAAAGTAACCATTCAAAAAAGAATTCCACTTAATTTTTAAAATTAAAAAAATAAATTCACATTATAATTGGTTCATAATTATCTCATCATTTTTATGTGTATTTCTTAAGGAGATGCTTTTGGTAATCAGATTAAGTGTATATACTTGGGTAATGAAAAACAGAACATCAAAATTCATCAAATATGTCTCAATAATTAGAATTTCTTAGAAATGCCAAAATTTAATCCATTTGCAAGTAAATCTCAATTATTTAAACTACTATAATTATAATTAGTTCTGGGGACATCTTAGAACATAGTGGTAAAAGGAGGTGTGTATGGGGGCAGTGAGGTAGCTTACTAGACTGAGAACCACACCTAGAGACAGAAGGTTTTAGGTCAGTGATAGTGAACCCTTTAGACACTGAGTCTCCTCCCTACACCAAGTCCTGTGCTGTCCCCAACCCCTTAGTCATCTTACCCATGACAGGGATGGGAGAAAGGGAAGGAGTGGCCCAGGCACTCCACTTAGGGGAAGAAGAAGCTCTTCCATTGGATTCTTGGGCAGAGAGGAAAGTGATGAAAGTTGTGTGTGGAGAGGAGGAGCAGCTCTGCCCAAGTCCCTCTGCCTTTCTAGTAACTACCTCTGGCAGGGGACAACACATACCCAGAGAGAGGTCTCTGCCTGTCATCTTTGGCACTAATGCCATAGGATTTGCCATCATGGTCCTAGGTTCAAATGTAGCCTCAGATACTTCCTATCTTAGTGACCCTGGACAAGTCACTTAACTCACATTGCCCAGTCTTTATCATTCTGCTTTGAGACTAATTAGAAAATAGTGATTCTAAGGGGAGGAGGGGGGAAAGAAAAGGGAGAGAAGGAATGAAAGAGAGGGGAGAGAGAGAGGAGAGAGAGAGAGAGAGGAGAGAGGAAAGAGGAGAGAGGGAGAGACAGAGAGGGAGAGAGAGAGGGAGGGAGAAAGGGGAGGGAGAGAGAGGGAGGGAGAGACTGAGATTTTTGGAGAGCTTTAAATGAAATTTTAAAAAGCTTTAAAATTTCAATGGACTCTTTTCCTTACTCCCCTATGAGCTGCATTTCATAAAAATCAAGTTTTTCAATAAATGAACAGTACAGTCTTAATGAAGATTTGTCTATATAGTGCATTACAGTTTACAAAGCATTTTTTCCACAAAAGAATGTTTTGAAAAAGGAATTGGAAATTATGATCTTCATTTTGTAAATAACTGACAAATTATCAAATTTGCTAGTGACCACTCAGCTAGACAGCAGCCAATGTCACACCATCACTTAATTATTATTAATTGCCAAGAAACAAAGAGAAATAACTATTTATATATCAATTAAACACTAATAAAATATCTGAAAGTCACAAAAATAAGTTAATTTATGTTTTTAAAGTACATATTAACAGTGAGAATATATATCACATACATATATATATATATATATTATATATATATACACACTCATATATATATACCTGTCATCAATAAAGCATAAGCTTCTTGCTTGGAAATCTTGCCATGGAACCATCTTAAAAATAAAGAGAAAATTCAAAAGTTATTTTTGTTGCTTTAATATGGTTGGATAAAGGCTAAAAATTAATTCACTAATAAATCTTATTCAAAGAAAACACAAATCAATAAGATAAAAAGTCAACTTACAGAAGTCTTCTAAGTAAAATGCTACTTGACCCAGAATCTCTTCTTCAACATCCCCAACACAAATGTTTGAGCCAGTCTCAACTGAACAAGCCCCATCCTCAGTTTTGAATCCCTCTACCCAAGGTCTCCTAATATAGAACAATTTGTTATATCCATTCCACTTTTGAAGTTCACATCTTTGAACAGGCCAAAATCTGCTTCCCACTAACTTTAATTTACTTCAATAAATGCTATCTTTAGCTTGTTCTGACCAATTACCTCCTTTATTCCTACTTAAATACTACCGTTGTTTGTGGAAGGAATGGTGACTAATGGATCCACTACAAACTAAGATTTAGAACTTTGGAATAATCCAGTGACTACTTTAAATATAATTTACTATGATGCTCTTATATGTTCCTATGATGTGCCTGAGACTTTGCTAGGCACAGAGAAAAGACAAAAAATGAAAAATATGCCTAGTTTCAATGGGAGTAAAATTTTGAGAGAGGGGAAAAAAAAGATGATGACAACTTGGGAAGGCAGAAAAGAAAACTAACAAGGAGGGACATTAGGAAAGGAAGAGAGGAAGGATCTGACATAAACCTTGAAGGAAAGATCCCAAAGGCAAAGATGAAGCTAAGCTCTAGTAATAGAACCTTGCTTATCACGTATCAATGATGTGTATTTGTTTCCTGGTTTTAAGATACCTAATTTACTTTTCTTTTAATCCAGGCTATGTACATTTGCATACAGAACACTTGTGGCATATACTTTTTATTTCTACCTTCTTTAGGCATCTCTATTCTTCCTATACTGTAAGAATAACATGAATATTTTCATAGAGAATCAGAGCTCTCTACAGTACTGAGTAAGTACGCTACAGTACTGATAAACCTAGACAATTTTCTTTCTTCCTTTTTTATTAGATATATGCTGAAATTCCATTCAACATGAAAGGATCATTATTTTCTCTTTTAAGCTATGGTCCAGAAATCCAAATATTTTTAATCTATTTTTAAATAAATTAATTTTTTAATTTTTATTTTTTTGCAAGTGTGTCTATTCATTATTTAGTAAAGATTTTCTCCCTACCATGGATGTGAAATAACTCCATTTATTTTCTTCCAAATTTTAAAAGGATGGAATCTTTGCTTTTAACAAGGTTTCTCTTAAAACCATCTTTTAAAAGTCTTTTCTCAAGTAAGAGTCTTGCTTATCATAGGGTTCACTAGCTGATTCACATCAAATAACTAGTCTCCCCTTTTCTTGCCTTTAGTCAGCATCTGTGAAGGAAATGCTTTAGTCTTCAGTTTTTGGTACAGTCATTTGTGCCTAAGTCAATCTCCAGAAGTTGGTAATACTACCAGCCATTTCTTTCCTAAGTGCTCCCATACTATCAAAATTATAAAATAAAACTAGGTATTGTGAACCTTAAAAATTCTCAGACCTTACTTCATAAGGTTGGGTTAAGACTATTCCCCATTTTAAACAATGAAGGTACTTAGATCAGGAATGTGAGACCTCTACTCCACCCCTACTTAAGTCTGCCCTAGGGGAAGATAAAGTTGTAAACTCCTTGCTGATTAATGAAAGATACTTAAACCCATACTTATAGTAGGACAAAAGTTCTTAAACTATGCCTATTTGGGGTTTATTGAATAATTGGGACAAAAGGGTGCTAAGTACCTATAAAGGTTAGACAACTTGTGAACTTACAAGGAGCAAAGAGGTGAGAAACTTACTCAGAGCTTTCCTGGTGTAAATTACTCAAAAGATTAGTCTACTCAGGTGTGAACTAAGAATGGTCTGTCCTTTGAAAAATGTCTACTGTGATTGGTAGATATTGAGGATTGAGCTGGTGGAGGCAGCTGAGATGATGCTGGCCTGGTGTCACTAGAATCCTTGTTGGACAGATCTTGTGGTGAGTGATTAAGGCCTGACTGATCTTTCTCTTAAGGGCTTAGGCCTGGGTTAGCCAGGGCTGCCCTGGGCTGGCCTATCCTTTTCTCATTATTCCCCTTTTTCTCTCTTTCTCTCCTTTTCTTTAATTCCTCATTTGTATTAATTAAAATCTCTATAAAACCCAGCTGACTTGGGTATATTTGAATAATTGGGAATATTTCCCTGGCGACCACCTTATATTTGATTTAAAAACAAAACACTGTAGTGAAAACATATTTCCTGCCGTCACAACTTGCTCATCCACTCTTATATAGACTACAATTTATATCCTCCACTATTTTAATCTCTATAGTTTATGGACTCAACCATTTTAATCATTACAGTATTCAATGATTCTATTTTACTTCCCACTAGCAAATTTGATTTTCTTATCTAACACGCTACAGAAAATATTTTCAATGTGAATAATTACTTCCCAACAGGCAAAAATTCTTATCCGCCTTGCCTTCTCTAATTATGACACTGTGGGAAATTCATACTATTCTTTCCTGATGTTCTCTCCTCCACCGGCTTCCCTGACATTGTAATTCTATATTTCATCTCAAACTTCTGACAGAATATGTGAAATAAACAAGGAAAGCCTAACAGAACACTCATCTATGCTAGTCATTTAAAAGAGAATGGGTAACAGAAAGAAGATGGTTAAGCATATTCTGTAGAAGGAACAATGGCTTAAGAAAAATGGAGGTAAAGGGGTATGTGTTATGCCGCAAGAACAAGTGAAGAGAACACATAAAGGAGTAGTAGAGATTAACTTTTGAAGATAGAACAAAGCTATGGATGTTATTGAATAGCAAGCCAAGGGGTGATATTTTATCCTAAAGACACACAGATGTTCCACATGTATCTAGTTTACCTAGATGAAGTGATACAAAAATTAATCACTCTGGTGATTATTAAAGTCAGGAACAGCCAAAAATATGGCTCATATATCTGTGAAAGGGAAATCTAGGCTAGTTTAAGACACTATTATTTAATAGTTTATTGTCCAAATGTAAGAATGCATCCTAGAAAAACTAACAACAAAGGAATCAAACTTTGAATTACATCTGCTTACGTCAAAAATCTTATGGAAGAAGTATGATCCACTAAAACAAAATGAGTTGCTAAAAGAGAAAGACATGACTACAAAACTAACTTGGTAATGATGATGGCAGAAGGGACATATGAAAGAAAATTGAAACCAGTGACATACTTAAAGCAGGTTCATTCCATAAATGACAGAAAAGAGAACAGAAGGTCTATTGAAAAGGGTTTTAAGGCACAACGAAAAACATTTAAGAAAAATAAATTGGTGAACATTTTCTCACAAAACCAAGTTAAGATTAACATCAAATTATAGAAGACTCTTATCTAAAAATATTTTTTTAAAATAATTAAGAAAAATCTTTTGTTTAAAAGAAAAAAAATGGGGGGTTGGTAGCAATTCGGTTGCTCAGTGAATTGAGAGCCAGGCCTAAAGGTCCTAGTTCCAAATCTGGCCTCAGACACTTCCTCGTGATGTGACCTTGGGCAAGTCACTTAACCCCCATTGCCTAGTGTTAAAATAGGAAATAAAACTTAGGACATGACTGATTGACAGGGCATGGGATTAGAATTTTCCCTGGAGCTGGTGGAATAGAATCCCAGAGAAACAGTAACTATAAAGTTAGCATTGTGACTTAAAATCCAAAATTTAATTGGTCACCAGGGAAAATGCCAAATAATAAAATACTCAAGTCAGCTGGAAATTTATGGTGATTTAATTGATATTTAATTGAGGAGATTAAGAAGAAGAAGGGAAAAAAGTAAGATTTCTCCCGCCTGTCTAGTACCAGGCGGGAAGATTAGGACATCTAGAAAGTAAGGTTTTTGAAGAGTAAAGAGGAAAAGAATCTGCCTGAACTCCAAAGGGCTCAGCCAAGATGCCCGAACCTGAATCAGCTCAAGGGCAAACTCACCACCAAACCCAGACAAATAACTGCCACCACTTCAAGATGTCGGAACGCCTAGCACACTGCCAGCCAGAGTCACCTCTCCAGGGAAAGAGGGTGAAGAGAGCCAGTGACATGCCTTATATACAGGTTTTATGTCACTTTCCTGCGTCTCATCTGTACCAATTATAGCTTAGCTTGATTTAGGACAGCCCAGGGGTCTGTCCACTTTTTTCTGCACATGTCTGTTGAAGGCCATTGTTCTCAGATACTTAATCCTTGAGTTTGGTGCAGACCTTCCTAATCTTGTTAAACTAAGGGCGGAGAAATGTAGAGTTCCCAAGACCCGATTCTGTTAGTCCAAGTATCTCTGTTGTTATTGATCAGGAAATAGCTAAATCAGATCTTCTAAAGTAAGGTCTGATTAGGGTGGAATAGTTTTAAAATTCACACAACTGACAATCTCTTTGGACCTAGATGAATAAGAGTATTTTCCTGGAGCAGAAACTATCATTCAAGTTACAAGTTATAATTTAGAGGATAAAATAATTAAGATCACTCCCCTTCTTACCTTCCCCATACTTGCTTTAATAAAATTTGTTTTAATAAAAAATTTTAGTAAAAAATTGTTTTGAATAAAATAAAATATATATATATATATAATATGTTCCTTCTATGTTTCTTCCCTAAAACCCCTTTAATTCTATTGTGATATTTCACTACCCTTACCACTCTTCTGCCTTAGAACCAATACATAATATTGACTCTAAGATGGAAGGAAATGAATTTAAAAATAAATGAATGAATAAATAAATAAATAAAAGGAAAAAATGACATATAAAACTTTGAAAAATAAAATAAAATGAAGATATATTGACACCTATGACTAAGGAAACATTCTTAGTCAAACAAGGGATAGAAGTAATTAAAAAATTCAAAAGATAAAGTAATTTCACTGCATCACATTAAAAAGGCTATTACATGAACAAAATCAATGTAACTAAGAAAAACTGCTGAATGGGGGGAAAAAATAGTTCATCCAATACCTCTGATACAGGGTCTGATATCCAGAACAAAGAATTCTCACACACACACACACACACACACACACACACACCCCTTCCAAGAGCCCTTTCCAAATGGACAGTCAAAAAGATAAACTAGCATTTCTCAAACAAATCAAACCACTGAGAACCAATCATATGAAAAATTGTTCCAAATAAGAGAAATGCAAATGAAAACAATTCAGGTTTCATCACATACTCAATTAAGTTAACAAAAAATCCAAAGCAAAAGAGGGGGTTGTGGGAAGAAAGATACATTAGTGTATTATTGGTAAAGATGTGAATTGGTCCAACTATAATAAAAAGCAATTTGGAACTATGCTTTTGTGATAGAGATATGAGAGAGAAGTTTTTGCAGGACTGGAGATCTAGCTCTAAAATGCAAAACTCCAGGATTCCAGCAGAATGTCCCTGGGTTGGTGGCAGTTGGAGCTGGGAGAGGGGGCTTTTGTGTGTCTGTGTCTGGGACTGGAAATCATACTTGTCCCTGGAGGCTTTTGGCTGGCCACACTAAGAAGAGAAACTGGGCTTCTAGAACTTAATCTCTGGCTCTCTGGCTCTGAGCAGTTGGAGTTGATCAGAGGGACTTTTTGGTCTCTACCTGGGGGACACACATTTGCTCTCTGGAGTTTGAAGTTGACTGAGAGACTTTTGTGAAGCTGACTTGGCTTTTGGACTCTGGTGGAGCTGACTTGGTTAGTTGAAGTTCTCTGACTTTGGACAGTTGAAATTAACAAGAAGAAGAAGAAAGATCTTGAAAAGCCATTGTCCTCCATCTCTCTGTCTCAGAGTCACAGTTCGTGACTAGACTATTTTCTCAATTTTACCTCAGTTAGACTAGGGACTTCCTCATCCCCCTTACCTCAGTTTCCCATCCTGTTATCCCAATAAACCCCTTGAGAAAGAACCTTAGATTTTATAATTCACTGGGGGGGGGGGGGGGAGGGGGGGAATTGGGAGGAGAAGGGTGACAGTTGGAACAGGGAGGAGGGAGGGAGGGGGGAAGGAGGTTAGGAAATAGATCAGCCATTGTTAGGGATCAATAGGCAGATTCCCCCAAAGCAGTGTCTCCTGTGTTGCAGCAACCCTATGTGTGTGTGGTGGCATTCCCCCAGCAGCATTTCTCTGTCCTCCATTACCAATAAGCAGCCTCAGATTCCCTCACAGCAGTTTCAGGCCCCTGCAGCAGCCTCTCTAGACACAGCCAGCCAGAAAAGAGAGAGCCATAGCCATTGTGAGGAAACTGGTTCCTCTCAGTTCATCCTCTCTAGTTCAAGAAGTAAATAGTTTCATTCAGTTTACATATTTTATTACACTTTTTAAAAAAGTATTTAAAATTTTCATATCCTTTGACCCAGAGAACCACTCCAAGAAGTTTTACTCCAAGTAGGTTAGAGCCAGAAAAATCACAAATACCAAAATATTTACATGATCACTTTTTGTGACAGGAAAAAACTGTAAACAAAATAGGTATGTATCATTTGGGAAATGGCTGAACTTTGAAACATGAATAATATAATGTTATATTATCATACAATAAGAAACATTAAATATGAAGAAACAGGGGAGGTCTTTTTTACCTTCTGTCTTAGAATTAATACTTTGTATTGGTGCCAAGACAATAGAGTGGAATGGGTTGGGTAATGGGGGGTTAAGTGACTTGCCCAGGTTCACAAAGCTAGAAAGTATCTGAGGCAAGATTTAAACCCAGGACCTCTCTTCTCTAGGCCTGGCTCTAAACCCACTAAGCCACCTACCGGTCCTCAGGAATTTGTTAATCATCAAATGAAATCATATTTGTAAAGTACTTAGTACCATCCCTGGAACATGTTAAGTACTTAATAAATGCTTGTTTGCTTCCCTTCCCTACCTTAAATGAACTGATGTAAACATAAGTTAAATAGAAGATAGAAAAAGGTAAGCAGGACAACATGAGTAGAAAGAAAAAAAAACAAACACAAAACAACAACAAAAACTGAGCACTATAATCATAATGACCAAGCTTCCTCCCAGAAAAGTGGAGAAAATATACCTCCCTTTCATTCACTGCAGAACTGGAAAACTACTGATGTGAAATACTACCTATATTATGAGACACCATCAATATTTTGTTTGATTTTGCTGAAATGTATTTGATATAATACTATAATGCACCAATAATTTTTAAAAAAATAAAAAATAAGGCATTTTTCAAAAGAAAACATGAATGGAAATATTCTCTTTAAGAGCAGCAGAAAAGTTAAAGGACATATAATCATAAAATAGTTTTGAGATAAAATTAGCCAAGGAGGCAAAACACAATACATTTTTGATTTTCTGTGTTTTTACATAAAGGGAAATTTTTTTTTAAAAGAATGAAAATATAAAATGTTTAAAATACCTAAAAGAAAATTACTTGTGATAAACATTGTCGAAAATTGGTTTGATGGTTTAAAAAACTCTAAGTATCTGCAATATCATTTTATGACTTAAAAAAAAAAAACACCAGTCTCCATTCCTAGAGCTTGGGAAAGGAAACTTATCTTAACTCAATCAAGTACTTAGAGAGCTCCACCCTTTTAATTCAGTCAGAAATTTGTGAATCCTTAGAGAAGAGTTTACAACCTCAGAGGATAAGAGATGGATTCCACAAACACTGCCCCTCTCCCCCCTAGCCAGTATTAGGTAAATGGAAAGACTACTATTGGTTTTGGGGGGAGGGGGGGGAACAGAGACAGAGAGAGACAGCAAATGATATGGAAAAAAGAAAACAACATGGTCTGGATGGCATTCCCTTCCTCAGTTTCTGGAGAGACTGGTTCCTTGGCTCTCTTTGCTGCCTTGGCTTGTGGAAAGACAGGTTCCAGATATCCCTTCCTTGACTTGTGGAGAAATTCTTTCCTTGGATTCCCTTTTGGATTGCTGGAGACTACTAGACAGACTTGTGTAATACTTCACCAGAGAAGCACTTAGGGCTGGTAGGCTTGTTAAAGTTCTGTTTCTTTTCTACATTTCCCACTTTCACTTTTTCTGCTTTGTTGTAAATAAAAGCTGCTAACAGTCATTTTGACTTAGAGGCTAGTATCTTATGAACGGGACCACTTTTATAACTCTCATATTGAGTTAAAACTGTGATAGAGACATGAAGAGAGAGAGGTTTTAAAGGACAAGCCAGGATGCAAGAATTTAAATAGTTTCCTCAGTTTACCTTCTCTATTTCAATTGGCACCCTTAGTCTGACTCCGAACCCCATCCTTTCAAGGCAGGAAAGAAAGTAAATATGTTTAAACAAGTGGCTTTGGGGTTTGTGATTGATTATGGCACCCATTACCTGCTTTTGGGTTTACCATATTCTATACAGCAAATTAACTCAAATGGTAGTGGAAACCGTGGATTATGTAGGAAATTTGACAATGACTGTGTTATAATTGCCATTTCAATATGAACTAGTTCTCTGGCAAGTCCTGGCACAAGTATATGTAATCTTTATGGCTGTGTTGCAGACTCTATCCCAAGTCAAGAAAGTATTCAGATTCATGGTTCCTTTCAAGGCAGAGAAGATTATGGCCATTGACAACAACTTAGACAAGATGATTAAGGCTGTGTTTGAACAACTCATCAAGGGAAAAGGGCTAGATCTAGTTATGGGCAAGAACAATGGGCAATCAGAGAATGCACCTCAGGAAACAGAAGGTGACAATGAAAATGAAAACCAGGCTGCTAGTGACCCAGAGAAAATATGTCCTTTGAAGAAAGTCACTAAGCTAACAACTAATGCTGGTGTGATTCACTCAAAAGCCCAGACAATTCTCCACACAGAAACTAAAGTCCAGAAAGTCCCGTTTTCCAAAATTTGTGGACAATCTTTTTAAATCCCACAAGAAGCGTAAATGGGCATTCAGGAGCTTTGATCCAGACTTCGAAGATGTCGAATTTCTGCTATCAGAACTGTTCAACCCCCATGAAGAAAGGAAATTTTTGGAGAAAACTAGGTCTGAGAATAATTTGACTAGCTGGCCAACAGTAGATCAAAGAGGGGATATGGACTTTGAAAATCCCACCTGCATGTCTTATCTGAGAAGGTGCAGCAGAGAGGATTTGCTGCAGGCCCTTAAGCAATGCTATTCTAAACCTAGTGCATGGGCCAAGTTTGACAAGGTCAGGCAGGATAAAGGGGAACATCCTGCCACATACATAGACCATCTGTCAGAGATGGCAGAGGCAATCTTAGGTTTAGAAGCAGATAATGAAGACAGCTGGCCATGTTCGTAGACAATTTAAATCTTACAATATCCTAAAACAAACTATTTATCTTAAAGCATATGATATTCATTTTCCCCAAATCAAATCATCTTTCAAGATCCCTTTTAGCAATGATTCCCTCGTACCCTCAATTTTTTAATTAATTAATACTATTATATATTATATATATAAATATATAACATATAACATATTATAATATATAATAAAATTAATATTAATTTATATTTTGCATTAATAAAAAGAAAATTTTAGCCTAGTCAAAATTCAAATTATCATATTTTTACTGGGGCTTTCTTATGATTTGATGACTTTGAAAAATAAAATTTAACACTAACTTACATTTTGCCTTCATGTGGATCTTCTTCACGACCCTGATTAAAAAAGGAAATATTTTACGCTTTATGTAATGAACTATTAACCTATTTTGAATTTTTACTGAACTCGGATATAATATAGGACAATTATCCACATCTCTTATCTGTTTAAATATATTAGGAGGTACATTTATCTCATTTTGATACTTTCTAAAACATTTTAGCATTTCTCTTCTATGAAAGTTAGCTAGCACACATTAATACTCTAAATGAAAACAATTCTAATAGATAAACTGTGTTATTTGCTCCATATAAGTAATTAGTTTCTTAAGTCCATATCATCTTTCCATTCTTTTACTCATTAACAACTATTTTTTCAAATCCCTATTAACAAGGATTTAAAAATGTGTCTATTTTTTTAAATGATGAAGACAGTATGTAAAAATTTGCAGAACAACTTCAATTCCTGCTGCTAGACAAATACAACTTATTCAGAAATCTTACCACAGGGTTTTCAACCTTTAGAATATTCTTTTAGTTACCAAAAAAAGAACAATTTAAAGTCTCTATATTAACTATTTTATAGTGAAAAGAGAGGTTCTAATCTCTGGCTAGCAACCCCAAAGGTAAAACAAAAAGTTTGCCACCATCTCTAGGTGGAAAAAAGAGGTTAATGACCAAAATGTCTTGTCTCCACTCTTATTTTTAGAGCTGAGATCAGAAGGAAGGATCTAGCACATCACTTAGTCTGTGGTATAATATGGCAAGTTTCATACTTCTCAGCCTAAATGGTCCTAAAGTGCCATTCTATCATAATAGAAATATTGGTAAAGTATTTATTTCAAAAACTTGTTATGAATAATGTTTTTGTACTTTAATAGTGTGCAAATAGAAATTTGCTATACCTGAACTACATTTACCCAACATCCCTTTAAGTTACGTCCTCGTTTTATGTACAGAGACTTGGAAAATAAATGGAAAGATTTTAGTAATAAAATAATTTTCCCATTACATTTACATGTAGAATTTTGAAGCTAAAAAAAAATTAAGATGATTTCACTCGACATATAGAGAAATCCAAAGAGGTAAAGTGACTGATATGCTTAGAAAATGATTTACACAGCTAATATCACAGGTGAGACAATTCAGATTCTCTTTCCATTATAGTCATACATTTGCAAATGTAGATTTAAAACAATAATTTGCACAACTATGATAAAAGACATTTCCCAGGCATATGTGTCACATGAACCCAAAAAACAAGGTTATATATGCCATGTAACATGCAAATGAAGATATTTAAAATGGTAAAGTTGAAAAGCATGAAAAATACTAAAGACAGCAATCTGAAGCTGAAGTACTGATATATACAACTGCTTCAAAGTTTTGAGGTAAATTTGAGGAATTATTTCAATATGCAATTATCTGAAGTTTGGTAAAATAAGAAAATTTACATGGGTGTTGGTCTTTAGATACAAAAGTTGAGTTTCAAAAACATAGAAAAGCTTCTGTTATTTGATTCCTTAAGCAACATGCTTCAACAGTTTAATATCATAACTGTCTTTATATATGAATACTAATAAAAAATAATATTTCTGTACCTTTTGGTAAAGCAGCCCATAAGTAGAACTAAATTTTCTCATTAAATAGTATTCAGTCATCATAGGTAAAATCCTTCATGTATTTTCAGTCTCCCAAGGCTTTTTACAAACTACTTGAAACTCTATAAAAATTTTTTTAAAAAATCACTTACCACTTCCTCTACTAGATCTTCAACAATAAGGCCTTGCTCATCTGTTCTTAGATTTGTAACCCACATCCATCCATCTTCTAATTCATTATGAACAATGAACATATCTCCTTTTAGGAAACTAAGGACAGAAATGTTGGAGTTATTAAAAATGAAGTCACAGTAAAAAAAATTACAAAAGAAAATTTTAAAGTCTTATACCATACGACCAGCCAACTAGATTAGGGAAAATTATATAAATAAAAGATGTGTACCATATTAAAATGACCAAAAGGAAGAGTTGGGATCAAAACATTAATAATTTTCAGAGAACTGGCAATCTGTATAGATGTGTGTGTGTGTGTGTGTGTGTGTGTGAGAAGCATATGCTGAGCTGTTTAATTCAGATAGCCATAAGATTAAGAGAAATATCATTAATATCATCATCATCATCATCATCAATACATGTACATGTATGCAAGTGTTCTATTTTTGGCAGAGGAGTAAACTTCAAGTGAAGAATGACGAGTATGCTCTCAGATATTATCAATTTGGCACTCTATTTTTCTTTTCAATTTCAAGAAGATTCTTGGAAATAAAGTAGATGCCTAATGAGTAGAGAATGGCTACACAAATCACTGTACATGAATATAATGGAATATTACTAGACCATAAGAAATTATGGATATGAACAACATAGAAGTACATGAGAAGAAAACGGAACCAGAAAAACTATACACAGTGATCACCACAATATAAATGAATAATATAAAAGAATGAAGAAAAAACACTTAAAGGCTATGTAATTAACTATAATGATCAAACTTGGTCTTGAAAAAGAGATAAGAAAATAAGGTCCTTTCTCTTCTTAGCAGAACTTGGTGAGTATGTTTGTATAACAGTACATAGTCAGATTTGGTTTAGTTTTGCTAAATCCTTATTTTTCCTTCTCATTGTTGCAAGATATAGCTTTCTGGGCAGGGAAAAGAGGTTATGTTTGAAAATGAACATGTTAAAACAAAAAATTCAATAAAATTATTTTTTAAATGGATGAGGTTTCTACTAGGTAACATGGGAAAACAACAAGGACATTTTAAAAGGCCCCAATGAAACATTTAAAAAGAATCCATGATAGTTATTTTAAGCAATAACTATTGCTTTAACAGGTTGAGCACATTAAATATTTTCTAATGAAAACATGAACTATCACACATATTGATGGTCCATCTTATCCTACTATTTTTTCTCTTGATAGTAGCACCAAAGCAAAATGTTACAATAGAGCATGTTTAACCTTTCTAACATCTTCAAAGGTTAAGATTATGCACCAAATTGCATATTTTCCCATAACAGAGCAGACAATAGTGTTATATCTTCAGCCAGTACCACAATGAAAAATTTCAAGTCTGTGGATATTGGTTTTATTGCTGACTCTATTTATTTTCTAGCTGCATGTGAAACCTGGAAGTTATTCCATTCTCTCCAGATCTCAGTTTCTTCAATTCTAAAATGACAGAGGAGGTTTGGTCTAATGATCTCTAAATCCTTACCAAATCTAAAACCTAGAGCCAAAGAATCTCTCAGAGGTAATGAATTCTATATTAGTTATATATAAATGAGTAAATTCCTTGAATTTCTCATCTATTTGTATTTACTTCAAGGAATGCTAACTAGTTTTACTATGCCAGAGTTGGTTCACAGTTACACCAGGAGTTATTTTTATATTTTTCATAACCCTTCATGATTGTATAGATTTTAATAACATTCCCTTTCAAGTTTAATGATTCCAAACCAAAATATCCTAATATGCCTGTCTATCTTCATACCCTTCCTGTCCTCTGTCTCTTGTCCTCCTAAACTAAACGTGATTTTGTAGGCACAGGTGAACCAGCTTTGTTTCGTTTTTTGTTGCTTTTGTTTTTAAATGAGAAGTACCTTCCCTCAAGGTCTTTAAACAGAGGTTAAATCAGTGGTGTCAAATTCAAATAGACACGAGGGCCACTAATACATGTATAAACACCCCTATGTCACATATTGACACAGTTTTACATGTTTTTATCTATTTTGTTAAATAGTATTACATTTTAACCTGATTTGTACTGTATTTAGGAATGTTGTAGGTCACATGTTTTAACACCCCTAGGTTAGATGACAGATGAGAGCTTGTTCAGCATGTCATAGACAATAGGGACTCCTTTAATTTATGGTGGCATTGGGTGAGTACTGAGCCCACCAATTTCAACTCTCAAGTTCTGAGAAGCTATAAAATGCAAAATATTTTTAATAGCCTTGATGATATCTAGAAGCCTTTATAGTCATTACAAGGATAAGGGGCTGACTTTATTTTCCCCTAAGGGTCTATATGATATTATACATTAGAGATTTAACATAATGCACTTTAACTGACAAAAAAAATCTCCATAAAAAGTTTGTTAAAGGCTTTATTTTTCTAATGTTTCTAAGTATTATGTGCACTTTATCTTGCAATAATTCATTCCCTCCAAAACCAGTAATCCGATATACTCAGAGTGATCACTGTGGTTTTATGAATAGGTACTAAACCTAGGATTTTAATAACTTCAACAAACTCTCACTAAAGTTTATTTATATTGGCTTTATAAATAATAGAATTGTAAAAGTGAATTTAATAGAAGCAGATGAGAATTCCTTTAAGTATGAATAAAAATATAAAGAATTAAGATAATAAAGTCACTATTTTCTTAACTAACCATAATATAAAAGATAAGATTAACTAATTCTGGTTGGTCTATAAAAATACCTGCTAGATGAGGATACTGAAATACTGAAACTCGGCAACAATTGATTAATTTCATTTTAAAAATAAGTAGTCCAGAAATCCTTGTTCACATTAAAGAACTTAATTTGTATGTTATCAAATCTATTCTACAAGGTACTAAACTTCATGACATGACAAGGTTGTGACTTAAAGCTTTTTATCTACTTGGCAAAATTAAGAAAAGATCTATGTATCTGTATTTAAGACTTTTAAGACTTTAAGGATCATAGATCTACAGCTGGAAGAAAATATCAGTCCTTGTCCAAACTCTAATTTTCCAGATAAGGAAAAATGGAGCCCAGGAAAGCCTAGTGATTTGCCCAGGGTCACAGAAGTAACAGAGATGGAATATGAATCTAGGTCCTCTAACTCTAGATGAAAGTGCTCCTTCTACTATTCCATGACTTACAAAGTACTTGAAATTTGTCGCCTTTAATAGTTAATAACAAACCTTTTTATATCTTTAAAATATGCAATATGCTTTATATGCACTATCTCCTCTGACCTTCAACTAAATCCTACAAACTCTGTGGCTTATTACTATTTCTATTTAAAAGCTGAGAATACTTGGGATAAAAGAGATTAAGTGATTTATCATAAAGTTGTCAAATGGTAAAACAAAGATTCAAAAAACCAAATCTCCTAACTCCAAATTCAGTCTTCTTTCTACTATACCATAAAGCTTTTAGTATACATGTCCTGCATGTGGCTGGCACTTAAGCCTATACTAAACTGTTCAATTCAGACAGCCACAAGACTAATAGAAATAATATTGATATCATCCTCACATTTTATTCCTATTGTCCCTGAAAAGGAGCCTCAAAAGTGCTTAAAAGCTTACTAATCCTCTGATTTTCTTTTATTTGAGAGCTTCATTGGGATGTCATGCTCAATAATGATGAGCTCAAACTATCATATGTCTATATATTTATACTACTTAATATATAAAGTATTTTTTTCTTCTTAGCTCTCAGATTTGCCACAGAAGCAATTCAAATTTCTAAAATATGTATCCTTTACATTGTTACCTTTGTCCTTTTTAAACACAAAATTTTTCCCTATTTTTTTAGACAAATAGTAATGGTGTCTGTAAATATCATCTGGGAAAAGCCAACTTTTTCTATTTCTTGTTTTAAACGACTAGAAAAAAACAAAATTGCTGCTACAAGATTACAGCTATTTATATGGGGGACATTTTGACATTTCAGAACTACTTCTTGTAACAAATCATTCTAACTTCATCTCTAAGCTTGTTGCTACACTAAGGCACCTTCGAAATGTAATAACCAGAAAACACAAGTGCTTCTGGCATCAGAGAAATTAATTCAAATCCATTCTCTGAGGCTTATACCTGTGTGACCTTAGAGGAGTCATAGCTTTCCCTGGCCTTAGTTTACTCATCTGCAAAATAAGGAAATTAAAGCCTAAGGTTCCTTCCAGTGTCAGATCTATGATCTCAAGGGTTACCTGAATAATTGTTATCATTTTATCAACATAGGAAATAAAATCCTAATAGGTTGAAAGAAATTAAAATGTTGAGGCTAACTGAAAACCAATGGAATTTGGTGGTAGAGAAGGCCTCAATCAAAAAGCATTTCTCTGTTTTAATTCATGTCTTGTTCTGAATTTCTTCAAACGCATGGGGCAAAAGATTAGTCCTATAACATCTATGAGGAAATTCTCATTACCAAAGCAACTTTGCTAGAGTTTATAGTCTTAAAATAAATTGTTCAGTTTTCTTGTATATGAGAATAGCTTTCTATTTATGCCACAGTGACTCATATGAAGTATGTTTAAAATAATTAAAACACTATCTTAAATTAATTTAACTGGAAGGAAATGATCACCTGGACTCAGCGTTGGGCCTAACCATCTGGATACATAGATCAATGGGAAGATGAATAAAAAGAAGTATTACATGCCACCTTGATAGAACACAATGAAACCAGACTTTCTTTCCTTTTTCTAACTCAGTTCTCATAATGCATAGAGGTCAGCCAAAACAGAGATTAAGGAACAAGGGCACATGATAAGATAGTCTGCATTAGTTTCTATTCTAAAGTTACCACTAGAATCTTAGAATCTTTCTAGCATAAGCTGAAAGCCCTACATCCTCTAGATTTCAAAATAATGCTCACCACATGACTAAGTCTACTCATGAGATCATACATAAAAGATACCTGATTTCATCTGTGTCTGGTACTTTTGTGTAAGGAAGGATTGCTCGTACACGCCTTCTGTCTTCCACTGGCTAAAAGGGTAAAACAAGGAATTTTTAAAAACGAATTATTGTTTTTTCAAACCAAAGTTCCTCATTGACAAAAAAAAGAATTGGATCAGATCCTATTGCAACTACTTTCACAGTATTACACAAATTGTTGAACACTTTAACTCTTTCATAGAAATGAAGTTGGGAAGCACTGTAAAGGCTTCTCATAGTTGTCATGAGCAGGATGAAATACATTACAAATGAGGAATTATGCAGGAGGTGTAGAAAATTCAATAAGAAAAATGTTATAATCTAAAAAAAAATGCCTGCCACATAGCAAGAATAAAAGATGACCAAGCAATAAATGTCTTTGGCAAGAATGTGATATCTTGTTTTATGCCTCACTTAAAATGGTTAAACAGTATTATATTTGATATTATCTCCTACAAGGACACCTTGTTTTTGACAAATGCACAGGAGACATCTCGCAGGATAACCTTCGTTGAGAATCTTCAGTCTTGTTATATTCTAGTAAACCAATTATTTTTATACACAAAAAGTAAAATGTTTTCTTTCTCTATAGCATTTTAGCCAATTTGTGATCATGAAAATGAGATATATTATAAAATATTTCTTCCTAAAATCTGCCTGGTTCTTTCTCATTGCTTCATAAAGAATATCCGTGATTCAGGTATAGCTGATTCTTTTAAAAATTCTGTAGAGATAAAAAAGCAGGTATATGGACTGGTAGTTACTGATATTTTCATCCTCTAGAAGGAAAATATTATCATCTCTTCTTTAGAGTACTAATAATATCCAGTATTTTTTCCCCACATCTTTGGTGTCTTCTTTCAGATACTTTGAAATTAGTTCCTTAATGCTCCAAAATTGTGATAACTCTAACATAAAACCACCCTGTGTATACTTGGTCTAGCCTAGCTGTTTCCATTCCTCCTCCATACTTTTTTTTTAAACAAACAAACTAGGACCTGGATTGGTTAAGTCCAAATGTTGTGTATTTATCAGTAATGGTAAAAATAATCTATTATAAGAGTTACAGTTTTTCATTTATAAATCTGTTTACTATGTCACCCAGTTTCTTCCTTAACCACCTCTCTTCTCTCACCAAACATTTTTTTCCATACACTATTCACTCATACATAATCTTCTATTACCCTTCACCTTTACTATTTATATTTAAAACCAGTATTGTCCTTGACTGTCCTCATTTTGTCTGGGAAGGGATTAGATGTTTGGCTAGGAAGCATTTATTAAATGCTTACCATATGGTACATGCTATATGTCCTAGAAAAAGTGGTTTCTAGGCTTTTATTGTCCTAACAGATGATATGAGTCAAATTTCTTTAGTAAATCTCACACTTTTTAAAAGATATATTAAAACTATTAAATTTAGTTGCTGGTATTTTCATGACCCAATCTCTCTTCAACTATTGACATGTTTACACATTGTAAGAGAAAATGACCCAAACCAAAATAATATTTTCATTGTAAATAAAAGCAAAAAAAAGTAAAAAATAAAAGGAAAACTGACATACAACTCTTAAATAAAAGGAGTTGGCACAGTTAGGGTTTTTTTATTTGTTTTTAAAACTACATTCAAATGTAACAATACATTATTTCATTGAAAATCTGGCTATTCCTCACTTGTACTTAATGTTTAAGAAAAACAAAACTATTAAAATAATGGCAATTTGTATTCCACAGGTAGGTCTACTGGATTCGGAATCTAAGGACCTAAGTCAAAAGCCCTAACAACTTGTATGCCCTAAGTTACAATTTCTTTGGACCTAATCTCCAAAAAGTTAAACCAGATAACCTTTTAAGATTCTTTCCAGTTCTATATCTATGAACCTATGATGCATTACAAAAAAAAATTACAAAAAAGAGATCTACAAAATCCATGATGAAAAATATGTTCTAGAATCAAAGAATGATAAGATATAAAGGACTAGTAGTTAGAAGTTTCACACCTGTAAATCAAAAAAACTTTCTCCGAACAAGTTAGAAACAATCCAAGACAAAGCTTAAAATGAAATCCAACTAAATCAGATGAAACGAAAAACATTTATAAATGAAATTGGCAAAAGGTCCACAAAAATATAATGCATATGTATCTGGCCAGCATTTTTTATAATCTTAACAATAAACAATGCAGAACCACCATATTTGGATTATACCACCTCTAGACAATCAAGTGATACCACGTGAAAAAGCAGAGCAATTCATCCTTCAATGCTTCAACGATCCGTATGTTTATCCCAAAAAAAAAAAAAAACTTTATTCCTTCCATTAACGTAAACTGTGATTTCACAATGACATAAATGGTGAGTCTACAGTTACACTAGCCAGCAGCTAACATAGGAAAATAAGTCTTTCAGAATCTGGGTTAAGATTCTAGTCCTCTGAAAACTAACATACAAACCATCACCAAGTCGCTAAAAGTGTACACAGCACTTTAAAAGAGGAATTGCAAAGAACATCTGAATGTGACCAAGCATACAAAGAAAAAATTCATGCTAAAAGAACACAATGTTAAAGACATTCAGGGATGAATTTTCAAGATGGCTCAAAGAAAGGAAGATTCCCTAATCACCCAACAAGTCTATGAACCAAGCACTTTACTAAACAATAAGGATGTAAACACAAAGGAATCATGATTTTACTATCCCCAAAGAGGTACCAAAGAACTACCAACTACCAACCTAAAGCTATATAAAGGTATTTGTGAAAAGTCTTTCTGTATAAAAGAGCTTCCTTGGAAAACATAAGTGATGAGGCAGGTAGGCTATAGAAAAATATGCTTCTCAGTCAAGGATGTGACTATTAAGAAAGCATTTGTAAAAAAAATTCTTGAAAACTTTCCTATGACACAGTATCTCTTCACAGTATCTCTTTATATTAGCATGAAAATCATAAAATATTGATATACAACTATATATGCTAAAGTGCTAGCTTTGTAGTCAAGAGAATTTGGATGTAAATATTGATACTGCTACATCCTGAGCAGCTAGTTGCTTCAATGGATAGAGCCTAGGTTCAAATTTGGCCTAAGCCACTACCTAGTCATGTGATCTTAGGGAAGTCACTTACTGAACCTGTTTGCCTTTAATTTCTTAAATGAGATAGAGAAGGAAACGGCAAGCCCCTACAGTATCTCTGCCAAGAAAACTCCAAATAGGATATGAAACAACTGTTAAATGTTGCCTTTGTTACTTTGGACAAACCACTTAACTGCTTTAACCCCTAGGCTTCTCCTTTGTAAAAGGAGATAGATGACCTCTAGGATAATTTCCAACTATAAATTTATCATATTATAATCATAACAAACTACTACTACTCAGGAGTTTAACGAATACTGACAGGAAAGTTAGTCACTAGTGTCAGAAGCAGTAAGAGTCCAAGCAAAACAAGTATTTACTACTGATGCTCAGAGGTTCTTCAAAAGCTAACAGGTAACAGTATACTAATTGCAAACAGCTCAGAAGCCCTTACAAAAGCAGCTTCAATGAACTAAATTCAGTTATGTGGAAGAGATCTCACCATTCATAGTGAAAGATCAAGTAGGAAAAAAGTATCCAAATTATGAAACACATTTGGGCAAGCAGGTCTCAAATGAGTGGACCAAAATGTATGTCTTATACAAGAACTCCAGACAATAAACTGAGACTAAGACTGAACAGAAAGAAGTGAAAATGTTAAATATAGTGCTTCCAAATTATTCACTTATGCAAAGACTATTTTCAACTCCAGGGATGTTGGTGGCAAAGCTGTTAACCATAGTAATGGAATAATTAGAATTGCAGATTACTCAAAAGGTAAAGATGCAGGGTTAGTAGTGGTAGGCTGCATCACCTTCAATGTCAGCAATGGCATAAGGGAGAAGTATCTTCAAACACTACTTAGCATATACATGAGCATCCACAAAGTAGATGGAACACTTAGGTACCAGGAATAAAAACCAACAGATGAAGAGAGTTGGTGCCCTCAAAAGATATGTAAAACAAAGAGGAAGACTTCCAAGAAGCTTTTCTTTGGCAAAAGAGGAAGTACTCACACTTAAAATATCATATATCCTTCAAAATAAATCAAAGTATTTCAGAAGCTATATTCTCTAAAATCCCATCGTTGAAAGGGATAAGTGAGCTGGGAGGGTAGAAGGAACTAAGAAACAAACAGCTAAAATTGTAATTCAAGAAGTCTTAGAAACAGAATTTGGAAGTTGAAAATAACCAGAAATCATAAAATAAATGTCTCTCCTTAAAATTGATGAGGTCCAAATAAATGGAAAAGCCAGTTAGGGTAATTTTACCTATTCAGTGTTTTACTTAATCAATATCTACTAGTTCATTACAAAATTATCCCTTTTCTACACATATAAAATAAGTTTTTGCTGATATGATAAACTCCCCCCTTTTTTTTTGTATAGGTAATATGAGGTAGTCGAATGAGACCTAGACTTGGCGATTCAAGTTCTATCACCAAAATTTACTTAGTATATAATTCTAGACTAGTCGTTCCATTTTTCTAAACTTACATGTCCATTGTTGGTGTCAAAATGAAGTAAATAGGTCTCCTAAAAGTCTCTTTAAATTAAAATTTATGGGTCTACATTTGAGGCTTAAATACATATATAATTAATACATTAATAGTTAAAGAAAATCCCAAATTGTTAAAAAAAATAATGAAATATTAAAAATTAGAAGTACATGGAATATAAATTATTTCTTAATGATTCAACAGGTCCTTAGAGTCTCAAAGTATCTCACACTTATCATTATGAACAATAGTGATCATAAATACAAATATGAATTTAATCCTGTTGCTCTAATGTTACTAGCAAGAAAAGGGTTTATAAATATACTCAACAGAAGCTGAAATCCATAATTTTTTGTTTTGTCAACTAATCAAGCTTTGAAAATTTGTATTCTAAAGTTTTACTTGCCTCAGGAGGTGCTACTGGATAAAGCAATTTTTCTCCTTTAAGCAAACAAGACACATGACTGTAATAACCAATTAAATCTGATAATGAAGAAAATCGCCTTCCGCCAATGTAATAATCTCCACACATAGCAATAATCCTGTTTGTAAAGTAAAAAAAAAAATCAAATATAGTATATTAATAAATCAATACATTAATTTACTTAACTCGATTTTGAAAACTAAATAGCAAAAATAAACTATTTTTATAATTCATTTTTAATGATTTTCATTAAATTTTTCATTCATTTCAAAAATCATTAATTTTCATTATTAAAATTATTACTCGTATCCTCACACACTAATTTTGGAAGTATTAATTTTTGTTAAACAAATTGTACAACATATGGTCAATGTTAGCACACCAACCAAAATAAACAATTCATTAAAATATTTGAAAATCTTTAATAAAATAGCTGTTCCTCCATATCTCATCCTTTATTTTGGATTTATAACGTAAATCATTCTTTCTTTTTGCTAATAATTGGGTTATAGAAACATGTAAGCAAACTTAGAAGCAAATATAATAGACACTAATAAAATTAAAATATATTAAATGTTTTATATTATTAAAACTTATTTTAAGATTTATAATTTTAACTACACTATTTCAATATCAGAAGTTCTCTGGCTCAGGTATACCTTATTCTTCCCTCAAACTTAAAAACAGCTAAAATATCTAAATAAGACTACAAAATAGAATATTTGAACCTGATCACTATATCCACTGAACCAAGTAGGTATCTTATATAACCTAACTCACACTAACTAACTAACTAACCAACTAACTAACTCAAGGATTCTTTAAATCCGTGATACGAAATGTTTTAGATAATCTCAATAAATGCATAGTCAACAGTGTTTTATAACAGAAGAAATAAACCGAATACGCACTACTACTCTTTACTAAGTCCTGATGAATAAATCATTTGAACTAAAAACAAATTTATAATGTAAATAATTAGCTTATAAACTCATAGTTTCAAAAAAAATTGGATATGAGAACATATCTACAGACTAAACATAAAGAGTAAAACCATGACATTTTGTACAGTAGCAAAAACTTACCTAAAATGATTGACAACATTTGTTTTGCTAAGGAATGAAAGCACAAAGGATCCTGGCCGCCTATCACTCTCCCGTATTAGGTAACTGCCAGGTTTCCCTGCTTGACGAAGGCGTTCTTCTGCTATAGTTCGATCAAGTTTTCCATGATACCATCTAGGAAAAACAAAAGAATTTAAGAAACTTCAATGATAAAAAAAAAAGGCAAATATGAAGATAACATTGCTAGAAGAAATGCTTTAAATGTCCAGATTTTATTTTCAACTTTTACAGTAACTAATTTTGACCCAGAACAAATTACACAAAAATTTATTTAAATTGTATTATTTTGACTTTTTAAAATGCTAAGCCCCTTCATCTGGGCCAGGTAGAATTGCAAAGGCTAATATAATAATATATAATATATATAATAATAATAATAATATAATAATCACAGGCTAATCCCACTCCTGACTGACATGGGAACTTTGATCTGTTCTGTTTCTATCACAGGCAGGTTCATCTCTCCTTAAGCAAACAGGAACTTAGATACAGTCCATTGTGACACCTAACTCCCAAATTCAAGAGATACCTCAGCCTTGATCTCTCAGGTAGCTAGAATTATAAAGGCTTCTACATCATATCCAACATATCAAAAGGTTCTCCCAATCAGTTTATAACCAATGGCCAAAATGTGTTCTCTAGTTAAATCTTTAATTCAAGCTTTAATCATAATATTTAAACTATTACCAATCTTTCCAAGTCACTCAACTCCTGAATAACATACTTTAAAATACTGTTTACATTTACCAAAATGACAGTCTATGCTGAATAAGAAAATGGGAGGGAAATTTCAGGACAACCTCTACTCATTACAGCAAATATTTGCCATGAAGCATTTAAAAAGTGTAATTACTTTTGTAAATTGTTATAAGATTTATAAACGTAGTTTAAATACAATAACCACCTCACAATAATGATAGAACCAGATTGCCAACTGTATACTATTATCAGAATTCAAGACCCTCCCACCCTAGTATTAAGTATAATTGATATGGGCTACAACAAATGGTGGGAATGATTTGTTATATTGCTTGTGCTAATTTACAGACATTCTTAACCTAGGATCTGTGAACTTAAAAAAAAAATTATAACTGTACTTTAAAATAATTGGTTTTCTTTATCCTTATGTTCAAAGAATAAAAGATTGAAATATGTATCTATATCTACATTTCCAGGCTACCTCAGATTCATCTTGCCCTTTACACTGTGAGCCATTGTTCTCATTTCACAAACCCCAATAAAATGGATATGTCTTTTTTGTTGGTATTCCCTGATGCAACCCCAATTCCTCCCTGGAGAGGTAAAGGTTAAAAAAATGAGGCCTGGAAGGATAAGATATATTGGTGGCAAAGATTATAGCTTTGGCCAGACTAAAACAACTACTTGTGTAATATATTATCAAAAAACCTTTTTATGTCACATTTCGATACTCTGGCTAAAATCATGCTTTCAATAAAGAAATAGGAGAAAACTCTGGGGGGGGGGGGGGACCTCAAGAGATCATTTGGTTTAACCTCTTCATTTTATAGACAATTAGATCCAAAGAAGATAAATAATTTGATCAAGTGACAATACAAATAGAATCCAAGATCAGACTACAGCAGCTCTCTCCCACTAATCTAAATTACTTTCTATTCCAACACTCATGGATTCCTCTAAGCCAAGATGCTGAGAATCAATAAATATATTATATCATTGAAAACATTAACAGGCTAACATGAAATTTAAAATTGGGTGAATGAAGAAAATCAATGTAACCAATAAGGGGAACTGGCATTTGGGGAGAGTCAAATGTCTAAGACAAGTCAAAAAATATAGACAGATATTTAAGCCATATAAGGAATTAGCACAAATATAGAATGAAGAGCCAATCTGAAAATAGTTAAGTAGTAAAAGGTTATGAACAGTTTCGAACTGCATTACATATTAACAATTTTATGAATGACTATTCCAAATCATCAATAATGAGAAATACAAATTAAAACCCAGTAGTTCTCATCTCAAAACCATCGAACCATAGAAACTGACAAAAGATGGGGTCAGCAATAAAAATGCTTCTGGTACATTGAGGCAGATAACTAGCTCAGTAGATAGAGCTCTGGGCATGGAGTCAGGAAAACCTAAGTTCAGAACTGGCCTCAGACACTCACTAGCTATGTGACCCAGGGCAAGTCACTTAACTTCTGATTGCCTTATTTCACTGAAGAAGGAATTCCAAAACACTGCAGTGTCTTTGCCAAGAAAATCCCAAACAAAATTATGAAAAGTCCAGCACAACTGAATGACTGAAAAAGCAGCAACAATAGCAACACTAATACAGGAACTGTGAACTGATTCAACTATCCTGGAATGCAATTTTGAATTACATTTTAAAAAGTGAATGATATATAACTCAAGAGAAACAAAGACAGCACTTTCGTTGTGGTAGCAAAGAGTGAAAAACAAAGATGATGAGACAAACTAGAATACAAGAACATAATAGAATAGTGTTATCTTATAAAAAAGGATGAAAGTATAGGGACTTAAGAACTGGTATAACATGAAATCAGCAGAACCAGGAAAAATATACACAATTACAATATTATAAGTAAAAAGAACCATAAAATGAAAGAGAAGGAATAAAATGAAACTTAGAAAAAGAGATAAAAAATGCACCTCCTTTTTTCTTTGTTATGAGTATTGGTTTCCTGAAGGAAGAGGAAAATAGGCATTAAAGACTAGAACAGGGAAAAGAATGGGCTTTAAAAACAACGGCATAAAGAAAAATGTTAGTAATGGCAAATGTAGAAAATGCAAGTAAATATACAATAAGATAGCTATATAAATGTTTCTACATCTTTAGTGCTTTAAGGGAAATACAAATAATGTATTACAAAAAGTTACTGTATTTTACCTTGAGCTGATCAATTTCACACTTATTTAACACTTATGTTCCAGGAACTTTGAATAGTGCAAGGAATTTTAATATGAAGAAGCAAAAACCATCCTTGCTCTTGGTGATTTCATTGTCAAATGAGGGAGACAAATTTCTAACTATGTTCAAACAAGATATATGCAGGAAGCAAAGGAACTAATAAAGAAGACTGGAAAAGAGCTCTTTTAGAGGAAGTTAGAGAAGCCAAGAGATAAAAGTGAGTGTTCTAACTATGGGGTTCAACGAGTGAAAAGACTCTGTCAAGACATGAAGTATCCTGTGCAAGAAAGGATGAAGGAAGCAAACACTGGTTTGCACAGTGTCCAGAAGCATAATTACTCTGAAAAGGTAAGAAGGAGCCAGGTTGAAAGAATATTTTAAAACCAAACAGAGGATTTTATATTCAATCCCAGAAGTAAAAGTGATTAGGATAATGTGGTCAGATTTGTGCTTTAAAAAATTCATTTGATGCTTGAATGGAGTATGGAGTGGAGCAGGAAGAAACTTAAGGCAGAGGAGCTCAAGCAGTAGTCCTGGAATAAGATGATGGGATAATATGTTGAGATGACTTTACAATTAATTGGTCTGGGGACAGGACAGGGAGAGAGAATGAAGATTTAAGGATTATGCATTGACTGAATGCCTGAATGACTTAGGAGAATGGTAATAACCTCAACAGTAATAAGAAAATTGGGAACGAAAGGTTTAGTAGAAAAGATAAGTTCAATTTTGGATTTATCAAGTTTAAGATGTTTATAAGACATTTAGTTCATCAATTAAAAAACAATATACTTTGCTATTTAAAAAGTTATTGAGGCAGGATCAAAAGGAGGGATATACACAGTTAGTAATCATAACTGTGAATATGAATGGGATGAATTCACCCATAAAACAGAAGCAGATAGAACAATGGATTAAAAGCCAGAATTCTACTAAATGTTGTTTGCAAGAAACACATTAGAGGCAGGGAGATACACACAGTGAAGATAAAGGGCTAGTGAATAATTTATTGTGTATCACCTGAAGTTAAAAAAAAAAAAAGAGTAGCAATCATGATCTCAGACAAAGCAAAAGCAAAACTAGATCTAATTAAAAGTGATAAGGAAGAAATTACATCTTGATAAATGGTACAATGGAAAATAAAGTAATATCAGTACTAAACATATATGCAACAATACAGCCTCCAAATTTTAAAAGGAGGTCTAATTTCTCAAATCTATAATGTACTAAGTCAAATTTATAAGAATACTAGGAATTCCCCAATTGACAAATGGTTAATTGATACGAACAAGCAATTTTCAGATGAAGAAATCAAAGCTATCAATAAGCTTATGAAAAATATGTTCTAAATCATTCTTTTAGAGAAATGCAAATTAAAACAACAAACAACACTGAGGTTCCACCTCACACCTCTCAGACTGGCCAATATGACAGTAAAGAAAAGTGACAAACTATAAGAGGGGATGTGGCAAAATTGGGACACTAATGCATTGTTGGTGGAGTTGTGAACTAATCCAACCATTCTGGAGGGAAGTTTGAAACTATGCCCAAAGGGCCATAAAATTGAGCACACTCTTTGATTCTGTAATACCACTACAGGGGCTCTATCCCAACGAGATCATAAAAAAGAGAAAGGACTTGTACAAAAAATATTTATAGTTGCTCTTTTAGTGATGACAAAGAATTGGAAAATGAGGGAATGTCCATAGATTGGGGGGGGGGGGTGGCTGAACAAACTGGTATATTTGGTGATAAAATAAATGCTATAAAAGATAAGCAGGATGATTTCAGAAAGAGATGGAAAGACCTACATGAACTGATGCAGAGTTAATAAATAAGTAGAAGAACAAGGTGAACACTGTCTACAGTAACAGCAATATTGTATATTGAGCAACTGAAAATTTGACTACTCAGTAATACAATGATCTGGGAGACTTCTGAAGAAAGTAAGGGGGAATGTTATCCACCTTCAGAGAAAGAACTGTTGGAGTCGAATGCATATCAAAGCATAATCCATCTTTCACATCAGCATTATTTATGGTTTTATTTTGGGATTTTGGTTTTGTATGAGTGTGTGCTCTTACAACAATGACCAATATAATATGGAAGTGTTTTTGCATAGAATATATTTATGGACCAAATCAAATTGTTTACCCTCTCCAAGTATTTCCCATTAAAAAAAAAATTGAAACATTGAAAACAAGAATGTTGAAAAATATATCTGCCTGGAGGAGAAAAAAATTGCAAAAACAAGCCATAAAAAGAACCTTATAAAAGTGTGTGTTCTATTATGTAATTTCCACAACACTAGAGACTGAAAGTCATGGGGAAAAAAATCTATAAATGAAGTTAGGGTTCAGGTAAATATGGCCTTTTAAGTGTCATATTTTGCCTAGAACTTATCTTAAAAGAACTTTACAGCAATACTTAGGAATTGCATGCTGAAAAGCAGTGATTACATGTAATTTGAAAAATAAAATCCATGAATCAAAAAGTCACTTTTTGTAAGCTTAATAGATATGACAAACCAAGTTCATCACAAAAAAAAAGTTACAAGTGCATAAGAATTCCATAAATACCTGGCCTCAAGCCACTGTTAACCACAATATACCATAGTAAAAGTTCTTCAAGTTTGAAAAAGGAAACTTGATAGTTTACTGTCATGAAATCCCATCAATTCCAAAAGTCAAGTGAAAATAAATTCTTGAGTATATCTCCTTATCTCCCCACTCCCCCATAATAAATAGTTTATTCATCAAGCTCTTATAATTTTCATATCTGAAAGACCTTGGAAAAGCAAAGTGCATTAAATGTCATATGTGGAATCTAGAAGACTCAAGTTTAAATGTTGCCCAAATACTATCTGTGTGACCATGGGTCAATCATTTAACCTCTCTGAGCTTCAGTTTCCTCTTCTATAAAATAGGGAGAGTTGTGAATTCATTGTGTTCCAAATAGTTGCAGCTATTGTTTTCAATCTAGGATTTAAACTTTTTAAACCAAAGCAGATGGAAAGTTGCCAACAATTCACATTGAGAGGAAAGTCAGATAAAGAATACCATTTCCAATAGCCTCGGACACTATCAGTCACTGAAATCTAATTACCTACCCCTTACCATTCTTCTGCCTTGAAATCAATAGTTATAAAGGTTAAAAAAAATACTACTTCCATTTGAGGTGAGGGGTATCTTGTTTTAAAAAAAAAAGTTATCTTTGCTTAGGCCCATGAATTTTCTGTAAGGTTTAGTTTTAAAGCAGCTGTTCTATTCAATATTGAGATTTTAATCTGACTAAACCATTTCATTTCCAGATTAATATTAGTTTCCTTTCATGCTAGAAGCTCAAAAGCCCTTAAGAAATAAAAAAGCAAAATATGTCAACAATTATACTGCTACTAAACTATTCATTCTGCTAAGTGTGCACATCTGACTTGATTCAGATGCCTCAAAGAATGTTCAAACACTTAATTTTCAATAGCTTTTTGGCTTTTGCAGGCTATACAGTAAATTAAAAGTGACATAATCACTCAGCATTTAGAAATTATTTAATCACTTCTTTTTTTATTTCCCGTTTAAAAAGCAACATTGAAGCTTACTAAACAAGAATGTTGGAAACTATATCTGCTTAGGAGAAAAAATTGCAAAATCAAACCATAAAAAGAAACTTATAAAAGTTTGTATTCTATTATGTAATTTCCACAACACCAGAGAGTGAAAATCATGGGGAAAATGTATAAATGAAGCTAGGGTGCAGGTAAATATGGCTTTTTAAACATTATATTTTGCCTAAAACTTATCTTAAAAGAACTTTACAACAATACTTAAGAATTGCATTTCAAGTACAAAGGTATCCAAGAATAGGGACAAGATTTCAGGTTATTTAGCACATGTATTATTTCAAATAATCTTACTAGAAAAAATACTGACAGGCCACAGTCTTTATATCAGGGTGTAATTTTAGGGCATTTTACAAAGATCCTCTGTAGTTATTAAATCACTTCTTTAAAAACTATACTGAGCAGAGGCATTCAAGTCTTAGTTCTCAAAGTCATAAATGTGTGTCTCAAGGGATGTAACATAAATGAATCAACAATTCAAAAGTTCTCTATTCAATGCCTATAGAAATGATTCCAAAATCCTTTATCTTGGAAGTGAAGACTCTTCCATGAAAACAAGAGGATTTAATACATCTATCTTGCAGGTTTATCTCATAATATTTCCCCTATACTCTAGTTATATATATAATCTAACAATTAATTGTCAAATGATAACTTGTTATTCTCTAATCTCATCCTATGCTTCTTCACCTAAGCATTTTTATTCATGCTATGCCATCTTGGAATCCCTCTGTACCTTCCACAACTTACCCTCTGTACCTTCCACAATTTACCCAATGCAAAAATATCTATAAACTACAATAAATATAATACAATAAAAATACAATATAAAGGCAAAAATCATGTCCTATTCATCAGTCTTCCCAGAATGAGAAGTTCCTTTTCCAAAGCAGGCCCCAAAACTTTATTGAATTTCCCTTTTGTGGTACTTAGAGCAAAATAAACTCTTCCCTCCCCTTATTTCTAATAGCGATTTATTATAAAAACTAATTTGGCATTTAAAATGAGTCACTTTGTTATTGCTTTTATCATTTTACTGAATATGCCTTGTCTTGCCAACTAAACTACCATGAAGTCTTAGAGGGAAGGGAACATGTTATTTATTTCTTTGCATCCTTGGTCCCTTGAACATAATAGACAATCAAATATTTGCTGACAATGACAAAAGATGGCTATCTTGAGAAGAAAAATGGCAAGCACTTAGGGCTTGGCAAGACAATACCAAGTACCTCCATCCCCAATGACTTCTTATTCATTGACTGTCTTAAAGATTTGCATATTTCCACTTTCTAGTAAGAATGTGAACTACATTCCAGCTGATATGGAGGCAATATTCTTTCAATAAGTCATTACTTTTAACAACAGAAAATCCCAAAGCAACTGTGATGTATGAGGAACTTTAATTAATGTGAATAACTGACCTTAGCTTTCCAAATATTTTAAAAAGTAGAAGTAAAATGTTACATTAAAAAAAAAAACTTAGTAGGGTATCACAATTTAAAAATGTATATCCTTTTGTGCACTGGTTCTGTAGACAATAAGCATATGCAAATGGCACCAACACAATTTATTATATTTATATATGTCTACACACACACACACACAAAGGCCACTCATAGAGTAATATGGCATGTATATTAAATACCATAGTAGGTAGCATTTATAGTTCTATATTTCCTAAAAAATAACTGCCGTTTGTTCCTGCCTAGCATTTTGTTTCTGGACAAGTCATGTTATGGAGGACACTGTGAATTTTAGATTTACTCCACCCTGCTTAGTCTTTAGAATTTTAGCAACCAGGAATGTATACTCCCTGTGGGGTAGGAAGGTCTATGACCTGTTGTGTGCTAGCAAGTGACAAATCAGAAACAACTAACTGACCCCCTGGGCTGTCCAAAATCAAGTTTAAGCCACCACTGGTACATGTGAGACACAGGAAATAATATAAAGAACTGCCTTTATATTTCACATTACTTCCTGTGAGAGGGACTTGGCAGTGGAACTTGACTTGGAGAGGCTCCAGCCTGAGACCTGACACTGTTTCCCTTAGAAGATCATGTGGTGAGTACTTCCTTCATAAGGAGGGCAAAATCACTGCATTCTGGGTCATAAAGTTCTATGGCCCATTGCATCTCTTTAATAAACTGGTTAGGTTCATCACTAAAATTTGAGGATCTTCTCTTTATTGATTCAAGGTCCTCTGGGGAAAATATCTTATGGGTTCTTATTTTGTGTATTTCATTCTTTGTTACTATTGGTAGATCTCTAAGGGGACATAGATTGACCTTTCCTGTTGTCTCTTCTTGTTCTAGTCTGCTTAATAGTTTATTATTGTTGGTATTATTATCTTTATTATTGCTTTCATTGTCATTATTACTGTCAGCATTGTTTCAACACCTATGGTTTATATGTAAGTTGTTTTATAATGTTCCATATATTGTCAAGTTGGTATTTCATATGGATTACCATGACCTTTAACTCAGAATCCTTAGTGAACCATGTGATTATTACCTTTAGCCATTTTCCAAAACCAAACAAAGGTGCAAGGGACTTTTACAGGACAAAACAACAGACCACACTGAGGGAAGATGAACAAATACATCAATCAGCTTGACTTCCATGACTGACTTCATCCAATCATACTCCAATATCAGGTGACATATGCTTGGGAAACTAACATATAACACAAGGGATGTACAGCATGTACTCCCACATTAACAATAAGATTGTGCTTAGCATGTCTGAGAATATGTTTACATCAACCAGTAATATATAGAATTATTAACAGTATAGGTGGTATTACAGTGTCCAATAAACATACAATATATAAGCTGTTATAAACTATACAAAATTACAAAAAATTTTTCAAAATGGCCACTGGGAGCACATGGTACAGTCAAAACAGCTCCCCTAGGCAAGCCAAGCCCCCAGATTTCTGTTAGGCCTTCCTTCTGAGCTCCTGGCAGCTCAGAGAGGTTTTAGAATGTTGGCTCAACTGAATTTTCCCTAAATATATTCACTACACTTAATCTTACAATTAAACAAACAATTAACAATAATATAACCTATCCAGCTCTGCCAACTGTTATTAAGGGACGTTTAAAGGGAAGAAACAAGAGATAAACATCTAAATATTTTGATTTTATTAATGGGAAATAGGATAGGAATGAAGATAACAAGGAGAAGGGAAATTTCTTAATCTTATCCCCAAAACTAATTCCCCTTAATAACTATTCTATTGGCTAACTTCCTAAGCTAAATAAGTTATGGTCCCCCCCAAACAGAATCTCATAAACAGAGTCCAGATATGGGCCAAGATCCCAGGGGTAAAGTCCAAATCCAGTCCCAGTAGAGATTGATAGTCCTTTTCTTGATCTTAACTCTAGCTGCCAGCAGCCTGTTCTCTCAAGCTGGTATCTCCCAAGGGCCAGATATCTTATAGTTAGGTGGAAATTACAGTAACAACAAAAATCTTCAGCAAGTAGACTGTTTTCATTTGGACCGCTTCTTCCCCCCCCCCCCTGAATCTTGACCCAGGCTCTCATGTGATCCTGTGTCATGTGTCTCTATCAAAACAGTCGTTTCTCTGCTTACTACAGTATCAAACCCACATAGAAAGGGGGGAGCATTAAATTGTAAGTATTCTTTTAAAAATTTTTTTAATAAATTTCCCCCTAAGCTTTCTGAAGTTATATGATCCAAATTGTCTCCCCTCCATTCTTCCCTCCCCTTCCTGCAGCTGACAAGCAATTCAATATGAGTTATACATGTATTATCACATAAAGCATTTCCATATTATTCATTTTTGAAAGTGAAGAATCTTATAAAACCAAAATCCTAAAACATATACTCAAATAAACAAGTGATAACTCATGTTTTCATCTGCATTTCTATACTTCAACAGTTCTTTCCCTGGAGGAGGTTAGCATTCTTTTTCATAAGTCCCTTAAAATTGTTCTGGATCATTGTATCACTGTTAGTAGAAAAGTTCTCACATTTGATTTTTCTATAATATTGGTGTTACTGTATACAATGTTTTCCTGTTGAATCTGGATTTTAAAACATCAGTATACAACATGTTGCAAACAATAAAAAAAGGGAATTCAATTGAGTTGCTTTTATTAAAAAGGGTTTTATGTACAAAATAAAAGTCATATTCCCATTCTATACTCCTCTGATCCCACCTAACATAGCAAATCATGTTCAGTACAAGGTGTCACTTTTTAGAAGAGACAGATTGTAAGAAGACAGTAACTAAGATGATGTGGAGATTCTAAATCTTATGTGAGGATCAGCTGAAAGAACTGATGTTTCCTCTGGTGAAGATGGGATTAACTCTCCCCTAGCTATTTTTAGATTTTCACCATCAAGAATGTATCTACCCCCACTTAAATACTTGGGGGGGGGGATGGGAGGGGGAAGGTTTATGACCCATATGTGTTAGTGAGTGACAAATCAAAAATGACTGACATCCCCCTGGGCAGTCCGAAGCAAAAGCTAAAGCTGCAATTGGTCCACGAAAAAAGGGAAGGAAGGCACAGGAAGTGACGCAAAGAACTGTCTTTAAAAATGGTGGTAACTTTCTGTGACCAGTTTTTTCTCCTTAAAATTTGTCCTTGGAGAAGTTCTGACTTGGGACCTCTGACTGCTCTTGGATCTTTCCTTAGGACTGCCATGTAGGTGAGTGAGGCCTCATGGCTAGAACCCTTGTTTAATTTACATCTGGGACCCCATTTTGATGAGTTCTCTGAAGCCCTGCCCAGAGTAATTATTCATTCTCATTCTCTCATTCTCTCCCTCTCTCCCTCCCCCCCCCTTGGTTTCCTTACTTTCACTTTCTTTTTTGTAGATAAACTATCATAAAAAGTCATTCTGACTTGAGTAATATATTTTCAGTGACCACATTTTCATATATTTAGTCCAATCACTTAATTTTAACCCTTACAGCCTAGAGAAAACAACTCAGAGACATGAATGTTAGCTTCAAATAATTAAGCATTAGCATGTGAAAAATTATACACAGTTCTCATTTTATGCAAGTGAACCTTTCCACAGATTGATTTTTAAGAAACACAAATTTGTCCACTAACATTGAGAAGGGAGGGAAAGGGGCAACACACCCATGAATGGAAAGAGCAGGAACAGAGTTCAAGGGCAAGCTGTATAATTGTCCCAAAAAAAAAAATCAAAAAAATTTTCAGGAAAAAAGCTTGTTAACTCCTTGAATCCCGAAAATGAAGTGTTTGAAGAAGATGCTATGAAGATGCCCCAAGAAAAACCTCCACAGTATCAGAAGATCCAGCATGAACTTTTCAATATAACTGTGGGGGATTAAACATAAGCATTTTAAATGTAAAGTTGCATGCCAAAAGGGATATATATATATCTCTAATATCTCTCTAATATCTCTCTCTCTCTCTCTCTCTCTCTCTCCCTCCCTCCCTCCCTCCTCCTTTTATTTCCCTCTTATCTCTAACTATTGTGGTTTCTCATTATGTTAAAATGATCCATTAAGGAGACTAGTCTGCCAAAAGATCACAGGGGAATTGTGAAAGAGAATTCTTTACTCTATTGTCTATCCTGTGTTAACACTAACAAATACCCCTACTTAGTACATCACTAGACTGAAAACAGGACTGGACTAATTCCCCCTTGTTTACTTTTCTGTTTACTTAGTGTGAGGTGAGAAGCTAGCAAGGTACTTAGAGAATTCATAGCCTTAGAAATTCAGTCAAATCAGGAAACTGCAAACCTTTTTGATTCAATCATCAGGGAAACCTGTGAATCTTTTTGATTAGAACTTAACCTTCACAAGGCGAGAAGTTGATCCCACAGACACTTCCCCCTGGGCAGTGCAAGACAATTTGGAAACTGTGATTGGCCCCTGTGAAGAGGGGAAGGGACAAGAAGTCACCATAAAAAGCAAGCCCTGAACTCCTTCAGGGCAGATTGTCTTTGAGAAAATAGTCTGAAGAGACTGTTTTCTGGAGATAGTCTTAAAATAGTCTTTGAGGGAGCTTTGCTGGAAACTACGGCCTGGATAGTGGGCATGGAGCTTGGCTTCTACTAGGTCTCTGACTCTTGGATTACTTCATTGGCTGAATAAAAAGTCTGACCTCTTTCCTAGATTCTGGAGAGACTAGCTTCCATCTTGGAGGATGCCTCATAATTACTCACTACCAGCCTTCCTGATTGAGTTAATTAATCTCTACCTGGATTAAGCAGACCCAGAGCAAAACATTTAGGTTGATAGGATAGATAACTTCTCTATCCTCCTCACATTTCAATATGACTCAAGATATAATAAACACTGACAACCACATAATTTCATATGATCATCGTACAACTATTAATTTTAACCTTTACAAAGTGCAGGACAGGGACAGAGAAATGAGGGAAAAAAATGAGTTAGGGAGGGGAGACTACAGGGGAGCCTAGCCAGGCTAGGACAAGCAAAAGGACAGGCTAGGGAAAGACACATGGGGTCCCAACACAGACATGAAAGAATGGGTTACACGCAGAGGCCAGAGATAGACAAATGCTACCAAGCAGATAGACAAACACAGACATACCTAGGCAGACACAAGAACAGGTAAGCCTGATTGGGCAAAGGTCTCCTCTCTCAACACCCAGAACCAGCAGCAGAGGTGTTGGTGGTCTCTCCACCTGTCCCTTCATCTGCTTTCATTTGGAGGTTTTTTTGTTTTGTTTTGTTGGGGAAGGGGTGGCTACCAAGAGTTAAGCAAAAGGGCAGGAGCTAAGAAAGAGAGATAGAGAGCACAGTAAAATCACCATAGGTATTTCTTGAAATGAGTTTCTTTCAGAATTCTTTAGAAAAGTCAAATGTGTGTAATATGAATTTACATATAGTAAGAACCATCTGTATTTGTTTGCTGGTTCCAAAAAACGTAATTAGAAACAATGACTCAAATTTACAAAGTGGTACATTTAGGCCCAATAGAAGAAAAAATGTTTTAACAGGCAGCTAAAGTTACTTAATTTCTCAGTGTCCCAAGAAAATTCAAAAAACATAACTTGCTGAGTGGAGGCCCATCTATGTTGGTAGAAGTTTTGTTCAATAGAGCTTCCTACACTTAAAGAAATCAATAGATCCAGATCTCTTAATAAAACAAAAAAATCTTCCTGACAATTCCTTACTAGCAAAGCTATACTATTCTTATGAAGGAAAAATATGGATTAATAACACAGACTGATTTAAAGCTGGTTTGGATGGCTGGACTCAAAGAATATTTGTTAATCATATACCATGACCACCAGGTGGGTTTTATACTAGGAATGCCAAGGATGGTTCAATGTTAGGAAAACTATTGGCATAACTATCAATGAACCAACAGAAATAATATGGTTATTTCAATAGATGCTGAAAAAGCTTTTGACAAAATACAAGACCCATTTCTAATAAAAACGTTAGAAAACACTGAAATGGCACTTTCCTTAAAGTGATAAATGGTATCTATTGAAAACCACTAGCAAGCATTATATGTGATGAGGATAAACTTAAACAATTCCCAAAAAGATCAAGGATGCCCTGATGCCCAAGGATGCCCATTATCACCATTACCACTCAATATCGTACTAGAAATGCTAGCTATACAGCAATGCAATGATCCAGGACAACATCAAGAAATGTATGAGAAGAAATCCTATCCACATCCAGGGAAAGAACTCTGGGAGTAGAAATGCCTAAGAAAAACATACAATCAATCACATGGTTCAATGGGGATATGACTGGAGTTTCGGCTTTAAAAGATCACTCTATTATAGATAGGTAATATGGAAACAGGTTTTGAACAATGATACATGTATAACTCAGTGGAATTGCTTGTCAGTTCCAGGAGAGGGGAGGGAAGAGGAGTGGGGGGAAATCATGAATCATATAACCATGGAAACATGTTCTAAATAAATAAATAAAAATAAAATAAAAATCCTTGAAAATTTAAAAAATGCTAGCTATAACAATAAAAGGGGAAAAGAGGAATTAGGATAGACAATGAAGAAACACAAATATCACTCTTTGCAGATGATTTGATGGTATACCATGAACTATGGTGGTGAACCTATGGCAAATGTGCCAAAGATGGCATGCAGAGGCATATTCTATGGGCACACAGGCCAGCCCCTGCCAGAGTTCATTAATAGAAAGGCAGAGGGACTTGAGCAGAGCTGTACCCCTCCCCCTCTCCACTGAGCCTGATGACATTTTTTCACATCACCCACCCCCTCTGCCCAATAGCCCAATGAGAACCCAACAAGGGATAAGGTAGGCAGCTCACAGGAGGGGAACAGAGCACTCCAGCATTCCCCTTCCCCCATCTACACTTGCTGAGGGCATTCCTTACTCAACCTGCCCCACCACCCAGCAGCCCAATGATTAGGCTTTCTCCCTTTTCTCTGTGGAGTATTTGGGGAGAGGGGCATAACACAAAGGGTCTCCTGGGGACAGGACACATCACATGATCTCTAAAAGGTTTGCTATCACTGACCTAGAGAATCAACCAAAAATAAAACAAATAATTAACAACTTTAACAAAGTTGCAGGATACAAAATAAAACCATGTAAACCATCAGCATAAATATCTATTTACCACCAACAAAATCCAGTGGCAAGAGATAAAAGAGGAAATCTCATTCAAAATATCAACAATTCAAAGTACTTGGATATATAAATCCACCAGCTATATGAACACAACTATAAAGCATTCTTCACAAAAACATTAATTGTTCATGGACAGGCCCAGCCAATATAAAAGAAATTACAATCCTACTTAATTTACTTTTTCAGCGCCATGCCAATAAGATTACGCATTATTTTATAGAGCTAGAAAAAATAACAAAATTCATCTAGAAAAACAAAGGGCCAAGATTATCAATGGGAAAAAATAAGGAGGCTTAGCCATACCAAATTCCAAACTATACTATAAAGCAGGAATCATCAAAACAATCTGGTAGTGGGGCTGGATCAATGGGACACATTAGGCAATCAACATACAGTAGATAAATGTCCATAACAACTTAAACCCAAAGATCGAAAGCTTTGGGGGAAAGAAAAACTGCTGAGAAAATTGGCAAACAGTATGGCAAAAACATATACCAAAATCTCACACCAGAATAAAGTAAAAATGTTCTAGAAATAAAAAGTGACACCATAAACAAACTAGAGGAACGCAGAAAAGTTTATGTAAGACTTAACGATTATAAGAGAAGAATTTATGACTAAATAAGGCAGAGAACATTACAAAAAATGAAATGAATCGCATTAAAGTAAAAAGAATTTGAACAAACAAAACCAATACAACCACAATCAGAACGGAAACACCAAATTTTGGGGGGAAATTTTATAGCAAATGTCTCTTAGCAAAATAGAGAGAGCAGAGTCAAGAATACAAAGCATTCCCCAATTGAAATATGGTCAAAGGATATGAAAAGGCAATTTTCAGATGAAGAAATTAAAACTTTCTATAGTCATATGAACAAATGCTCCAAATCACTATTGATAAGAGAAATGTGAATTACAACAGATGAGATAATACCTCCCTCCACCTATTAGATTGGCTAACACAAAAGAGGAAAATGATAAATGTTAGAGGTGATATTCGATAACTGAGACACTAATACACTGTTGGTCGAACTGGGAACTGATCCAAGCACGCTTAGGACAGCAATATGTAATCACTCCCAAAGAAGCATAAAACTATGCATACCCTTTGACTAGCAATAACACTACTGGGTCTATATCCCAAATAGATCAAAGATAAGGTAAAAGGACCCACTTGTACCAAAAAATAAAATTTATCACCTCTTTTTGAAGTGGCAAAATTGGAAACTATTGGTTGTCCATCACTTAGGCAATGGCTGAACAAGCTATGGTATATGTTTGGAATGGAATACTATTGTGCCATAAGAAATGATGAACAAGATAAGTTTAAAAAAACCTTGAAGGCTTAAATGAACTGATACAAAGTGAAGTGAGCAGAACTAGAAGAACAATGTATACAATACAGTCACAGAAATATTATAAGCAATGATAAACTGTTACAGGCTAACCTATTATCTGCAAAACAGGTTCCTAAAATATCCATAAGGGATCCATGATGAAAAATGTTATCCACAACCAAAGAAGGAACTGTTGGAGTCTGATTGTAGATCAAAGCATGCCATCTTCCACTTTATTTCCTTCATGAGTATTTCATTGTAAAGAGATATGTATTCCATGAAAGCAATGGTATGTCCTATATCAGACTATTTATTACTTCAGTTAGGAGGGGAGGAAGGAAAGGAGAAAATGTGAATCACAAAATGTCAGAAAACAATTGTCAAAAATTGTTTCTACAGGGGGAAGCTGGGTAGCTCAGTGAATTGAGAGCCAGGCCTAGAGATGGGAGGTCCTAGGTTCAAATCCGACCTCAGACACTTCCCAGTTCTATGATCCTGGGCAAATCACTTAACCCCCCATTGCCTAACCCTTACCACTCTTCTACCTTGGAATACACAGTATTGATTCCAAGACAGAAGGTAAGGGTTTAAAAGAAAGTGTTTCTACATGTATCTGACAATGAATTTTTAAAAGTTTTTTTAAAAGGTTTATCAATATGATAAAACACAAAAATTTAGAAATTTAAAACAAATGGGAACACATGGGAAATAAAAAAGAGACAGGATTCAAAGCTAGGTTTTCTGAATCCAAATCAAATGTTCTTTTAATGACATAATATTTCCTAGAACCTTGGTTCAAGTCCCTGCTTTTCTATTTACTAGCTATATGACAATGGGCTCAAGAAGGTAAAAAGTGATTTACCCCAATTTCCTTGCCTATAAAACAAAGATAATATTTATACTACCTATCAGATTCAGTTGTTAAGTTCAAACAGAACTTTAAATAGAATAGCTAAAGTATTTTGCAAACCATTACATGCTATATAAATGTCAGCTACAGTAGCAATTCATCCAGCCTGACAAAAGGTCACAATAAATATTTGCTAATGACCTAAAATAATTATACTCAATATTAGTATGAGATCCTTTAAGAGTTCTGACTTGCAAAGATATTTCTATAATTCTATAATTTCTGATATTTAATTTGCATTTGAGTACACAAGAGTAATCAAAGTTTTTTTTTCACAATCATGTGAAAGGGAAAAATAGCTAAAAAACTGCTAACATTTAAAATCATAGTATTGCTTCTTCTCTAAATCCACTACTGAAAATTTGTCACGTACACTCAAAGTCTATTTCCAAATGTAAAAATAGAAGGTAAAATATCAAGAATATTATTACAAAAGGCTACACTAACCTTCTTGAAATGTAAAATGCATCAGACATTAGAAAATATTTTCATTATTTTTCTAAGTTTGGAAAATATTTTATAATTCTACATCCCAAAAGTTAACACAAGAAGGAATCTAGTTATTATTACCTATTCCAATTTCCTTATTTCACTTATGAAAAAAACTGAGGACTGCTGAGTTTAAATGAAATTATCCAAGATCAGACAGTAGGCAAACCACATAGCCAAAATTAAAATCCAGATCCTTGGATCCAAACAATTCTTTCCAAAATGGCACAGACTATACAAATAAACTTGGGAGAGGGGAAAGAAGACAGAAAACAAAGTGAAGAGAGGAGAATAGAATGCTATATACTTGGGTTGAAGAATACTACACATATTTTTCCTTGGTCTGGTTGTCAGGTTTCATTTTATAACTACCATAAAGTGTGTAAGTTTCATGTAATTGTACATTCATCAATGTGAGCACTTCCTTTACTAGTTATATGGATAATTACATATTTTGCTCTCAGGGTACAATAATGATACCTAATTTTGTATCTATATATATGTATATTTTAGTTGGAAGACACAGACCTCAGTAGTCAAAAAATCCAACCATACCTAAAAATGAATTCTACCTAAACAAACTAAACAGTCACCTTCTAGCCTATCATTGAGGACTTCCAATGAGAGTGAACCTACTATGTCTTGGAAGCAGTTCCTTTCTATTTGTTGAAAGGTCTACTCATTATGAAATAACTTGTTTTTCTGAAGTCAAGTCTAAATGCGGTTCTTTGCAAACTCCACTCATTGCTCCTGACTGATTCTTTCCTCCGGGGCAGTATTGTCTCTTTGTCTCTCTCAAGCACACACTACTAACAAACAAGTGTTTGTGTGTACACACACACACACACACACACATCACACACACCTCTATAGATATGTTTATAGATACACATTTATTTTTGGTAGAGTGCCTTTTACATGCCTATGTCCGACTATATTTCACTATTTTTTTTGTTTGAGATCTCTTCTACAAAATGAATAACACAGAAAAATATGAACATGACTGCATATGTAAAATCCCTATCAGATTGCTTAGTCTCAGGAAAAGGGGATTGGTGGGAAGATCGACATTTCAAACTCAGCATGTCAAAATTAAGCTCATCATTTTTTTCCCTAAGAACATTGCCATCTTTCTAAGTACATACACCAGGGTTCACAACCTCAACTCTCACTCACACTATATATCAAATCTATTGTCATTTCTATCCTAAATAGAGAACTGAAAAAAAGTCATATCTATAATATTAGCAAAAATACTAAAAAGAAAAAGACATTTATTAGAAGTGTGAAGATAGGACTAACTCTCCCTTTGTCTATTTTTTATGTCTTTTAACATTTCCTGATATTTTGTTAACTAATCTCATCTAAAATGCTCATTTCTTTTCTTATAATTAAATCATAAATAAATCACATGGCTGAATGTGATTCAACTATCATGAATCATATTTGAAACCAAAATTGTCCAAGCCCCACACATACATTTCTAATTGACTAACACCCTACTTGAATTTCTAAAACTGGATTTCATACCCCACCCCAACAACAACAACAACAAAAAACTGTTCCTCCTCCCTCCTAACTTTCCTATTTCTGTCACCCTCCTTCCAACATCAACACTTGTTTCAAGCATCAATGGCTGAGGTTCAAAACCCTAAGTTTTCTCAATTCTTCTTTCACTTTCAACATCAAAAGTGGTTACCATATCCTATTAATTTAATTTCTAATAAAGTCTCCAGAATTCATCTCCTTTCTATTCCTGTTTTGAGATGCTGACTACCTCACTCTGGACTATTAGCATATATAGTCCTAAACAAATATTTCCAGATTAATTTTTCTACAACATCACTCTACATACATCATTCCTTTATTAAACTATCTTCAATGTCTCCTTCAAAGCAATTAAATACAGGGAGCTGAGCACTGGCCTTCACATTTCAAAGCATTATCTGGCCTGACAGTGGACAGTGCTATGATGACCACTTCACTTGGTAGAATAGATTCCTCATCTTTCAAATGACATTAATAATCCTGTCATATCAACCTCATGGGGTTGTTATCAGGCTCAAATGAGATAATATAAAGTAGCAATAATGATTACAACAAACATTATGTCAAGTCCAGACTCTTACTTTATACTGACTTTCAAGGTCTTCTACAATTTCAGCCTGATCTCTTCCTTCTTTCTTTTGCATCCTACATACCCCAGTCCAAAAGGACTCTTATGATCATAGGGAAAAAGACTTGTACAAAAATATTTATAGCTGTGCTCTTTGTGGTGGCAAAAAATTGGAAAATGAGGAGATGTCCTTCAACTGGGGAATGGCTGAACAAACTGTGGTATCTGTTGGTGATGGAATACTATTTTGCTCAAAGGAATAATGAACTGGAGGAATTCCATGTGAACTGAAATGACCTCCAAGAATTGATGCAGAGTGAAATGTGCAGAACCAGGAGAACATTATACCCAGAGACTGTGGTACAACTGAATGTCATGGAATTCTCTACTAGCAGTAATGCAACAATCCAAGACAATTCTGAGAGCCTTATGGGAAAGAAAGCTATCCACATTCAGAGGAAGAATTGTGGGAGTAGAAACAGAAGAAAAACAACTGCATGATCACATGGGTTGATGGGGATGATTGGGGATGCAGACTCTAAAACAATCACCCTAATGCAAATATTAATAAAATGGAAATAGATATTGATCAATGATACATGTAAAACCTACCCTGAACCCACCTGTGCTTTTTCATCTTCATGTTTTTGCTTGTCCTATACATGCTTTATCCTCTTACTAGACTGTTGCACACAAGACAGTGATTTTGTGTTTTACTCTTCTTCCTATCACTAACATCAAGCTATAGCCTTTTAAATGGAAGCTTGAAATAATTATCTGTTGAATGAATAGTGACGTTTCCTCCCATCACCCAGTTTCTATATGGAGCAAGAAAAGTGAGCCTGATGACACCAAAAAAAGGCCCCTACAGAGGGCAGCTGGGTAGCTCAGTAGATTGAGAGCCAGGCCTAGAAACAAGAAGTCCTAGGTTCAATTTAGCCTCAGACACTTCCCAGCTGTGTGACCCTAGGCAAGTCACTTAACCCCCCCATTGCATAGCCCTTACCACTCTTCTGCCTTGGAACCAATACACAGTATTGATTCCAAGACGGAAGTAAGGTTTAAAAAAAAAAGGCCCCTACAATATCAAAGTTCAGTTTCTCACAATTAGCAGCTTGAAAAATGCAACTAAGTATGACTAATATAATATTCATTCCCTGCTTAAAACTATTACTAATTCAGGGGGGCAGCTGGGTAGCTCAGTGGATTGAGAACCAGGCCTAGAGACGGGAGGTCCTAGGTTCAAATTTGACCTCAGACACTTCCTAGCTGTGTGACCCTGGGCAAGTCACTTGACCCCCATTGCCTACCCTTACCACTCTTCTGCATTGGAGCCAATATACAGTATTGACTCCAAGACAGAAGGTAAAGGCTTAAAAAAAAAACAAAACTATTACTAATTCAGCCCAAGTTCCTACTTCATTCAGCTCCTAATAAAATATGCTTTCCCATATGTTTTTTTACTTTATACTTTAAATACAAGGGCATTATGAATAATCTCTGGAATCAATGGATAAGTGGAGTTAAAGAATGAACATGTTTTGAGATCACTAACACTGCCTTACTTGTCTTGAGAGGAAAGAGCATTCTAAGCAAACACCAATCAGTTATGGAGTTAATACTTTTGTTAAAAAAGAATATATTACTAGGGGAAAGGTCCTATTATTAGAAAATAACCTGACTGCTAAAAATTATATTATCTAAAATTCAACTTACTTGAGCCTCAAAAGAACCCTACAAAGTAAATACTATTGTAATCATTACTCCCATTTTACAGATTAGGAAACAAAGACTCAGGAAAAATAGAGTGAATTGCCTATGGTCACACAGCTGGCATAACTTAAACAAATTCAGGTTTTCTGTCTCTGGAACCAACACTCATACATACATATTATCACGATCTCCTTGCACTAAAAATAAATAGGCATATTCTTGCAATTCCAAGAAAAGGAGACATAAAAAAGGTGGAAGAACCATGTAGTTTACCTAAGAGAATATATTAACTATGCTTACTCAAAATTTCCATATTGCTAAATGTGTAATAATGGGGAGTGGGGATGGGGGTTGTCCTTGGTCCCAAGCTTCATTAAACATGGGGTAAGAAGAGATTCTTCAAATTTTCATCAGTAATTTATTTTAAATGCGTTTAATAGATAATAAAAATAATAGTAGCAAAATAAAAACTAATCAATCAATAATTTCTGGAAGCCTGCTAAGTACCAGGTACAATGTTAAGCTCAGGAAATAAACCCAAAATAGTGAGACAATCCCTGCTTTCAAAGAGCTTACATTCTATTCTACTTGGTGGGATTGATACATGTTCAGATAAATAAATATAGAATATATATGAAATACAATGATGGGGGAGGTGTTAATAACTGGGAGAATAAGAAAAGACCCATAGAATAAGCTTTATGCTGAGGTTCTAGAAGGTGGAAGTGAAGAGGGAAAAAGCATTCAAAGAATAGAGGGAAAGTTCTAGAAACTCATAAGAGACAGGGAATAGGTTTTTGTACATTAGGAATAGCAAGTGGACCAGTTTGGCGGCAGCAAAGAATATAAACTTGAGAATTTTATATAATCACCCTGGAAGAACTGGGGAAAGGCATCGAAAAGGTTTAAATGCCAAACAGTAGTTTGCATTTTCTCCTAAAGAATAAAAAATATTTTCTCATGATGTAACCAGAATGGTTTTTTAATCAAGAGATAAAATTAAGATTTGCCTCAAATTTGGTCCAATGTTTTAGTTTTGTTTGAGTTTTAAAGTCTTTCTCTAATAATTATTACACATATGACCTTAGGCAAAAAAAAGACCTCTTCTATAAAATGACTGCACTGTATTTAGAGTGTCTAAAGTATTTAAGTCTAGATCTATGCTATACTATGAATTAGGGCCTAAGTAAACTATTTAAAAGAACAACTAAAAAGAAAGGAAGAAAACTTCCAACAATGACTTAGTTAAGTGGAAGAGGTACCTAGGGGAAAAAAAATGTGTGTATACATACACACACACACACACACACACAAACACTTAAATTCTGTCAACAAGTTGGAATAACTTCCTAAACGTTTTCTCAGATTATTCATTTTGATAGAGCCAGGGCTCTTAAATTTAGATTTAAGTTAGTATGTACAAGTAGAAAAACAACCATTAAGTCAGAGAAGGAGCTTAAGTTCTTTAATCAAGAACTAATGAAGAAAACTTGTTCAATTATATAACAAAGTCTTTGTGCAAAGTAATCATATCAAGTGGGTGGGGGATTCAGTCATATGACATGATATCAACAGTAAGCTCCTAAAAGAGGAAACTCTTCTGTAAAGATTGGATTTAGCTCTCTCCTGACTGTAACAATAAAGATACTTAGTCTAACAAAATCAGAGATGTCTTGGGAACTTTACATTACTCCACCTTACTTTGTCTAACAAAATCAGGAATGTCTATAATAATACTTAAGGATTAAGTATTTAAGAAGATGGCCTTTGATAGAGAAAAATGACAAATCAGAAACAGCTAACAGACCCCTGGGCTAAGTCAAGCTTAAGCTACCATTGGTACAGATGAGATGCAGGAAAGTGAGTAAAATAGTCTGTATGTTTTGAGTCACTTCCTCTCATCGCCCTCTTTCCCGGGAGAGGTGGCTCTGGCTGGTGACTTCCTGTGAGCAGGCTGAGTTCAGTTCGAGCCTGGAGGAGCTCCCTCAGACAGCTTCTTTGAGACGGTCACATGGTGAGTGATAAGACTGATTCCCTCTCCCTTGGCTCTCAGGGGAAGCAGCCCCCTTGGCCAAAGCTGCCTTGGCTCAGCCGGAGCCAGAGAAGTTTAAATTCTCTCTCCCCCTCCCTCCCCCCCTCCCTCCCTCCCACTCCCCCCCCTCTCTCTATTTCTTTCCTCTATGTTAACTAAAATCACCATAAACTTCCAGCTGACAGGTATTTTATTATGGTATTTCCTTGGCGACCAAATTAATTTAGACTAAGTCACAACGCTAAAATTATCCTTTACACTTCTTATCAGTGCAAAGTAATCACTATTCAGCAATTTATGGTCTTAAGACAGATGAATATCGGACTGAAATCTTGAACCTTAGTATTTCCAATTCAAATATAGGCTTTTTACCATTATATCATGCAGACTCACAGCATTATTTAAATGTTAGTTATTAATTACTAGTACAGAAAAACACTTAGTGTGAGAGTATTAATTGGTTATCAGGTTGCTCAAGTTAGTAACTAGTTATTACCAGTTCAAGGACCAAAAAGGCCAAATAAACTGAATGAAAAACATTGAATACAAGATTAGTTAGGAGGTCTGATATATAGAATGATGTGCTATAGATAGGAAAAAACAAAAAACACTATTTAAAGGGTCAGAAGTACTGACTTAAGGAACGATGTTGTCCTACTGCAATTTTAAAACATTTTGAAAGAATCCAACAACTATCAATGATTCTAATGCCAAAAAATAACTGACTACTAAAATTATCCTACTCCATGGTGAACAAATTAAACAACAATTTAATGATACTGAAATGATAGACAAGCTCTACAAGACTCTCCATCCATATGCATGTTATAATGGGCATTCTTCGTCTATTAGGCCTTTACATGTAGCTAGTTAGTATACACAAGGTCCTGGGATCTTCTGGAGCTTAATCATCATAGCATCACTCGTAAAAAGTAGCATCTAGAAAACATTATCCACAGAGAGTCCTTCAACTTGGACATTCCACTACATTTCCTAAATCACAGTGGCATAAACCTCTAGTAAGAATATATCACCATCAGTATGTGTATCTGGTATAGATAATACAGATGGAGAAGCTGGGCCCAAAATGGAAGTCAGAGAAGGCAGAGAAGAGCTAAAAAGATTATCTTCTGGAAATATCAAAGGCCTTGTAAAGACACCAAATTTCCTATGAAAGCAAAAGCACATTTTTAATATACGCATTCTACTCATATTCCTATATATTAGCAACACAGCATACAATAGTTCACAGAATTAAAAATGAGTATTATACAGATAGCAATGAAGAAGACAGCACAGAGGATGACAAAAGGCTACATATAACCCAATAAGAAACTGAAGAAAAGGAGGAATAAAAGATATAATCAAGGATCCATCTGAGAGAAAGGAAAGAGAGGCTGGTCACATGAGAAGAATAACAGATGACAGTGTGGTTCAATACTACCCTTGGGACAGTCAAACATTGAAGAAAACTTGCAGTATATTTGAATGGACACCAACTGAGGAGAGGACAAAGAATAGAAAGATATGGAAAGATTTAGTGCTGGAAGGAATTTCCAAGTTAATGGGATTACAGATCCACATGGATATTTACAAACTTATGAACTCCAATGATAAAATTATAGGTCAAAGAAATTTTAAAATGCTCAAGGCTGCACTTGACCCAAATCTCATTATTTTATTATCATTATCAAATCTGTAAATAATGGAAAACTGTAATGTGTAAATATTACCTATAAAACATGATAAAATGTATGTAAATTTGTATAAAATTTTAAAAACCTAGAAGGAATGATTAATTCCAGCACATATATATACATTTATATATACATCATCAATTATTGAAGTAGATGAAAAGCCAATACAATTTTATCTTTGTATCATTCATGCCTTTGAAATAAAATCACTGCCTTAAAATGTTTTTCTTTTAAAGATCTCAAAGTTACAATCTTAGATCAACTCCTGGTCAAATCTCTCCTTCATAATTTAAGTCTAATTTTTACTAATTGATTCCAATGACCACACTTCTCCTATCATATTTCAACTTATTTACCAATTATTCTGATCACCAAATGATTCAATTCAGTTCAATAAGCATCTAAGAAAGACACTAAAGTAGATTCTGAGAATGTAAAGAAAAACAGTTCATCACACCTCAAGTTTTAATAAAGTAAATATAATTTGAAGAGCAACCAAATTAGAAAAGGCTTCCCCTAAGCAAAGAATTGATAGACTTGAATCAGTATTACAGAAGATTATTTTGGCAGCTGTGTAGGATGAATCTTAAATCAGATATCAGATATATATATATATATATATATATATATATATATACACACACACACCTTAGAAAATAAGCTAGACTAGTTCACTAAGAGTCTTGTTGAAGTAGTTACAATTAGGCCAGTGAAGCTGGACCATAGAGTTGGTAGAGGGGAATAAATATGAAAAGACTGGAAAGTTGAGAAGGAGCCAACTTAAAAAGAGCTCTAAATGTCCCAACAGAGGCCTTAATCTGGCCAGACTAAAATCATAGAAAATTCACATCACTAGCAGAATAGAGGAAGGAGTAAAGAGAGAGATGTGAAACAGGGAGACCAATGAGGCCTTTACAACGTCCAAGATGAGAGAAGATGAGGGTCTGAATAAAGAGTGGTGACTGTGTGAATGGAGTTAGAAATTATAAGATTTGGCAACTTATTGGGTAAGAATGGGAAAGTGAATCAAAGTCTGGATAAGAATTAGGAATGAGAAGGAAGAAAGGGCATGTGAATTCTTTTTTTGTACAAAATGTGTTTAGAAATTTCTAAAGGACATTCTATTGGAGATGCCTAAAAGGCAGACTACAGATATGTGTATGGATCTGGGAATCAGTTACATAAAAATGATACCTGAATCTGTGGGAGCTTAAAAAGATCACCAGCTAAGAATACAGTGAAATGGAAAGCAAGTGTAGGGCAGAAACTTGGGAAACATGAGTTTAATGATGCAAACTGAGATGGAGAAGTTGTACAGATAGGAGAACCAGGAAAGAATACTATTAAGAAAATCTAGATGGGTGAGTCTATCCAGAAGTTGAACAACAACATTGAACACTGCAAAGAGTCAAGAAGGACTAGGACTGGGCCAGGTGGGTGGCTCGGTATATTGAGATCCAGGTCTAGAGATGGGGGGAGGGTGGGTGTCCTAGGTTCAAATCTGGCCTCAGACACTTCCTAGCTGTGTGACCCTGGGCAAGTCACCTAACCCCCATGCCCTAGCCCTTACTGCTCTTCCACCTTGGAATCAATACTCCAAGATATGGAAGGTAAGGTTTTTTTTTTTTTTTTAAAGACTAGGATTAAAAAAAGGCCACTAGATTTGGCAAATAAAAGACCAATGACTTCCCAGTTTCTCAATCTAAATTTCTTTGATGTATTCCTTTATTCCATCTCAGATACATTCCAGTTTCATGTTTAATAATTCTAAAAATCTTCTATCCTGCCCCCACCCCCCCAGGTACCTCTTCCACTTAAACAAGTCATTGTTGGAAATCTTCCCCTCATGCCTTCCTACTCCTATGATACAGTAGAACAGGAGGGTTTTAGCCTTTTTTTGTGTCAAGAATATTTTTTAGAAGTCCATTAAAGCCTATAGGCCCCTTCTAGAATGTTTTTAAATGCATAAAATAATAGGATTATCAAGGAAACCAATTATATTGAAATAAAGATGTAATTTCTTTCTCCAAGTAGACAAGAATCTCTGAAATCCATAGTCTTCTTGGGGATCCTACAGACCTCAAGTTAAAATCTCTAAGGTAAGTACTTCTACAGAGAGAAGGAAGAATTAGAAGAAACAGTAGGATCAGAAATGAGCTAATCTGGAAACAGATTCATTTGAAAATTTTAAAGAAACACATTGTATAGTCATTGTTAAGAATATAATTTGTTAAGAATACAAATCCTCTTACACAGTCAATTCAAACTATTCAATATTTAATGGTACCAAATCAAGAAGTATGTATTCCGTGACAGCTACCTAATTATCTTAGGGATATAATAACCCCAAATTATCAGTTATGGATATAATCATCAAACTTACCTAAATGAGTCATTATTTTAACCTTTCTCCTTGGGGTGAAAACATACCAATAGAATGCAAACTTTAATAAGTTATTACCAAGGTGGTCAGAAGGACTTTGTTAGCATCTTGGAGACAAAATATCTGTTTTTTTGAGGACCAGTCTAATTAATTATTGAAGGGAATCACCAAAAGGCTGGTCAATAAAGAATCATTCTTAGCCAATGGCAAATAATTAAAGAAATATACAATTCCCACTTCTACACTTGCAAAAGGTGTTAAGAATCACAGTTTTTAGATCTCCTAAAAGAACTACCTTAAGGGTTGATGCTTTAAATGTGAGATTCTTATCCAAAATAAAAAAAAGAATGGACAGGACGGAATCATATCAATATTAATATTTTCACTCTAAATGAAATAAAAAGATATTTGCAGCTAAATGGAAAGATAGCACACAAAGGACAGATAAAAGAGTTGGACAGATAAAAGAGTTGGTGGAGTTTGGGGGTTTTTTTTTCCCTTGAGACCAAAGGCATTTAGAAACACTACTTCATGTAGCATTTGGTCATCTTGCCTAAGGAAAAAAGACCACCAGCAAAGTAAGTGTATATCTTATCTGTTGTAAAGAGAAAGGAGGAGCCTTCTGGATTATAAAATCAACAAAATGAAGGACTAGACATTTCCCCGATTCTCTCCAATTCTCAATTCTCCAAAACAAGAATTATGGATAAGAGGTTAAGTAATTCAGTTGCCACCATTCAGTATTTCCACTCTGTCACCCTCCATCTGGAACAGCAACATAACTTGGGGTACAAAGAATGAAAAGCTTACAAAAATGAATATGAAAATACATTTTGCATGATAATCTATATATAACCCAGATCAAGTTTACTTACCATTTCCAGGAGAAGAGAGAGAAGGAATGAAGAGAGATAAATTGGATCTTATAACTTCAGAAAACTCATGTGGAAAATTATTACATTTAATTGGTAAGATAAAATTATCTTTACAAAAATTTTTTGAAGATGGATATGGAGGAATCAATTCAGGGTCATATAGCTAGTATCAGGTAATATTTAATAAACCCTGGTCTTTTGACTCCAAGGCCTTAACTCAAATCTTTATTATAAATGTCATATTAAGGAAGCACTGGTAGAGGCAGTGAAAGTTGATATCCTAGATTATTCACAATACTCTTATAAATCTTTTTGATCAATTATTTTCCCATTCCTATAGTCATCAAATACTCCTTTGTCATCAACTTTCATAGCCTTCCTATAGTTCCTTCTCAATGTTTCAATATTCAGCAAATAGTCAACAAACATTTAATAAGCACTACAAAGTACCAAGCAGGTGATAAGTGCCTGAGATACAAAGAAAAGCAAAAGATTTCATTAAGTTCACATGTGAACCAAAAAGTAAATTAATGGAGGAAAAGTAACAATTAAAAAGGACTAGGAAATACTTTTACTAGAAAGTAGGATTTTTATTGAAACATGTAGGAAGCTAGGGAAGTCAGAAGGAAGAGATGAAGAGGGAGGTCATTCCACGTATGAAGGACAGCCAGTGAAAAATGCCCAGTTAGATGGGGTGTTTTGTTCAAGAAACAGCAAAGCCTGTGTTACTGGATGAAGAATATAAGGGGATCTTATGAGGTGTATGAAAACTAGAAAGGTGGTAGGGGGGAGAATAATTAAGATTATGAATGGCTTTTAATGTCAAACAGAAGATTTTATATTTGATTCTAGAGGTAACAGAGAACCACTAGGAGTTTATGGAAGGAAGAATGTAGCTTTTCTGGTTGAGTGAAGGATGGTCTGGAGTGTAGGGAGAGACTTATGGCAGACAAACCAACCAACAAGCTATTATATTAGACCAGGATGGAGGAAATAAGGGCCTGTACCAATATGGTAGAAATATCAGAGGATAGAAAAGGGTATACAAGAAGTTACAAAAGTAAAATCAATTGGATTTGACAACTGATTTAATGCAAGAGGGTGAAAGACAATTAGAAATTGAGAAGAGAGTAATGTTCTAAATATCTAGAGAAAAAAAAGAGTATCAACAGCTTCAAAAGCTGCAGAGAGGTCAAGAAGAATGAGAACTGAGAAAAGGCCTAAATTTGGCAATTAGGAGATCACTTGTAAACATGAAGAAAACAGTTTCAGTTGACCATTGAGGTCACCAAATCAGACTAAAGAGAATGAGGAAGGGAAGTGGAAGCACATATGTAGTTTCTCAAGGAGTTTCACCACAAAAGGCAGAAGAGATAGGAGATGATAGCTAATGGGGATGATGGATTAAGTGGGGTTTTTTTAAGGATTGGGGAGATAGAGGCATGTTTGTAGGCAATAGGAGAGCAGCCAGAAGATAGAGGGGATTGAAGGCAAAAGAGATGGTGGAGATAATAGAGGGGGCAATCTGTTAAGAGGACACAGGACAGAATACGATTACTTATGCAGGTTGACTTTGTCAAGAAGGGCCACCTCATTATTTAAGACAGGGATGAAAGAAGAGATTGGTAGAAAGCATTTGAATGATACAGGATAAGGCCAGCTGAAGAGAAGCTCCTACTGGTCTCAATTTTTCAGTAAAATATGAGGTATGATGAACTGGGAATTTTGTAAAGTTTGAGGCATAGCAAGGCACAATCAGTGATATAAAAGGGCAAGGTTATCAAAAGAAGAGGATGATAGAGCACTGAACTGATTTACCAAGAGGAAAAAATGGTTAGGTAAAGAGGAGAGTGTAGCTAATAGTACAAGAGTAATAGTCTGGGGACTATAGTCTGGAGTTAAGGAATTGGAGGTCATGGAACAAAGTACAAAGTTTGGTACTAGAAGACAAAGGGAGAATGCTAAGAGTGTAAACAAATAAGGGACTATCCAAGTTCAAAAACATGGAAGTAGAGCATTTGGGAGTTATAGCAAGATCAATGGTACAACCATCTTGGTGCAGGGCCCAAAATGGAGTGGAAGAAGAAATCAAGAGAAATTAGCAAATTAAGGGGATTAAAGTGTTTAAGGGACAATCAATATGTATACTAAAGTACCCTAGTAGAAGGGCAGGATCTGGGTAAGATTTTGAGTCAGGTATTAAACTCATTAAAGCAGAAAGAAGAGTATCCTAGAAGTAGATAGAAAACAGCTACCAAGATTTTGATTGAGTAGGAAATGTAGATTGCATGAGGCTTAAAGGAGGAGATGCTGGTTGCTCAGTGACAGTGGTAGGGGAAAAACTTGAAAACAAGAATATTCCAACTCTCCCACTTTGATCAGAAAGTAGGAAGAATGAGTCAAAGTGCTACAAGTGCCAGAAAGGTTTTGAATGCTACAATATTTTATATTTAATCCTGAAGGCGGAAGGGGTCCAAAAGAATTTAATTCAATAGGGGGATAGAATAGACAGACCTGCATTTTCAAAAGATCAACTTGGCAGTTAAGTGGAAAATGGATTGGAATGGGAAGTAGTATGTAGCAAAATGACCAACCAGCAGGTTATTACAATACTCCAAGTGTAAGGTGTTAAGTGCTTGTACTCGGGTGACAATATATGTTCCCTCCTTTGAATTCCCAATAACACCACTCCAATCCAGACTCTTGTTATATTTACTGGACTAAGCAACTTAAAAATAGCACAACTAGTCCCTAGTATTTCCATGTCAATCCTTTCTAGATACCATCACGACACTGTCTCCTAAACATATCTTTCAAATATTCTTTAAGTACCTGGGAGACAAGAGTCCAATCTCACATTCTGTCCTCCAGTCCAGTCTCACTTCCATTACTAGACATCTAACCCTATAGCTAATTATAGCGTTAATAATAAAACATTTATTTAATGAACTGAATTTTACAAAGTAATCCAAGTCTATGATGCCAGAAAAGTTCACTGATAACTTTTCAAAAGGAAGTCATACATTTCACAATTTCACCTTATCCATTTAAGCTCATTTATTTCAAAAAAATCTACTTTCAAAATATTCTAATCTTCTTGCAGTAAATGGAGAGAACATACTTAAAAACAGATTTAACTATCTTTCAAAAAAAACCTTTTAAGGTTAGCATCTTAAATAAAGTATGCAATCTTAGGAACTGAAAATACATTGTTAACACACAAGGTTTACCTTGAAAAATATGTATACAGAAATATTTTCCCATAGATTTTATCATAATTTTAAATATGCCTTCCCATAGAAACTCAGTACCTCTCATTCAGGAGCCTTGATGTTAACTAGAAACATTCAAGGGAAAGCTAAAGGTATGTTCCTTTCCTAATTTGTAAGAAGGGTTTGTCAAACTGACAATTTATCTAAGTTTTGCAAAAGTAAACACATAAACCTGTTAATTTTACAAGCTTCTAAAGGATTGCTCTATCAAATTCTATCCTACTCCAGAAAACTGTTAAATGAGTTCCAATTGGGAAAATATATCAAAAGGGTTTAGAAAGTCAGAGAAAGCTTTATGGAGGAGGCAGCATTTGAACTAAACTTTAAAGAAGGGAGGAGTAATAATAATAATAACAACAGCTAATATTTACATAGTTCTTACTATAAGCCAGATACTTTGCTAAATTGATCCTCACAATTCTGAGATAAGTGCTATTATTATTCCCATTTTACAGGTGAGGAAACTCAGGCAGAGATTAGGTGATTTATCTCAGCTAGTGAATGTCTGAAGTTCCATTTGAACTCAGGTCTCCAGGTTCCATGCCCAGAGCTATATCCACTTGTGTCAACCAGATGCCCCCAGCAAGAAAAGCAAAGGGATCAAGGTAGGTCAATGGAAAATGTTAGGGAGCAAAGACTTGTCCAGTTAGTCTAAAGTGTGGAGATGCATATAAAGGTGTAATGTGAGATAAAGTTGAAAAGACAAAGTAGAATATATGTATAATAAGCTCCCCCAAACCCCACAATCAAAAAATAAAAGGCTGTATCAAAAACTAGAGAATGAAAACTTCCCAACTATGGCTAGGAAAAGAGTTCTGAAATAAGAGACAGAAATCATAATACAAGACAAATGATAAAGTGTTGATTATATAAATTTTTTTAATCTTTCATTTGACTTGACTAATAATTTCATCCAGCTTGGGAGGGAGAAGGGGAGATTTGCATCCCTGATAAAAAATGATACAGACAGAATAAAAGGCAGGAAGTTCAATGGTTAAAAAAGGCAAAATTATAAAAGCAAGTTTCCAAAACATAAATCATCAAAAAAGTTAATAAACAGGTTTTCCCTCTAAAATGCAATCATTTACTTCATAAGTGATCCAAACCACTAGTAAGAGAAATGTAAGTTAAAATAACTCAGTTTTTATTTAATATTTGTAAGACTGACAAAGATGCCAACTCATAAAGAAATGATAATAATAAACGTTGATGAGGCTATAGGACCACTGACAGGGTTTTTAATTGGGCCAAATATTGGAAAAGTATTTGCAAATATACTAGTAAAGTCAATTGTACATACTCTTTGAACCAATGATATCACTACTGCACATATAACCCAATGAGATCAGAGGGAAAAGTGCCACACATAGTCATGAGGGTCACTCACAAAAATACTTACTTTAGTACTTTAATGATTGAAATACAATAGTGTTGAGTGTTAAGAAAAAAATGAGTATTAAGAAATCAAAGAAATAAAGCTTGTATAAATTCATACTGAGAGAAATGGAACCAAGAAAACATTTAATACAACAATCTTGCTAAGAAAAAGAGAAACAATGAAATATCAGAACTCCTATCTATGTACTGAGATTTACTCCCTCATCGCTCAGCAGAGTAGTGCAATATAGGAGCAATTAAGGAACACAGTAATCTGATGCGGTCAATGTCTTGGTTTGTTTTAACTATAATTATGTGTTAGAAAATGGGATGCCCTTGGGAACTGTCAAGGACATAAAAAAATACAAATTAAAGAATGAATGAATAAAATAAGGGAGGAAAGGGGAGCTTCACTATCAGACTATAATCAGACATGAAATTCCCCCTTTCTCAACAGATAATAGTTATTAGAGAAGCCAAATCAATTTGTTCATGCAAAGGCCTAAGTTTACATAATCAAATAAATAAAACATATTGAAATAATGCAAAGGAAGGCAGTGTCGGACAGAGAAAAGACCTAAGTACTATGCCCAAAAGAGTTTGAACTTTACTGTGGAGGAATAAGACAGGATGTTTGTTTAAAAGGCTATTACTTTTCTAAATAATTCAAGTACACATTTCAACAGGTTCTACCTCATGCCAATAATATCTATCTTCTCATCTCTCTTAAATTCCCTGGTTTTCTTCAAAACTTCACATAAGACCTTTCTTAATCTTCAGGGTGCCAGTGTCCTCTCCCCCAAAATCACTTTTTATTTTTATACACATATACACTCTTTATACACATGGTGTCTCCTCCAATAGAAATAAAGCTCCTTGAGGATAGAGATTATAATTTTTGTCATTTTATCCCCTACAGAGGGGATATGTACATGATACACATAGTAGGTGCTTACTGCTTTTTGAATCATCAAATTACTGGCGCATCTGTTGCTTTAAAAAATATTACTCTACTAATGCTAGACACAGCTTCTTTCTCCATACTCTGAAAAAGTTTTGCTAAGATTAAGAGATTGCTCAAATAAGTGGAGTTAATAAAAAAGCAGGAATGCATAAAAAGGGACAGAGCTGAAACCTCAAGAAAAGATGAACAGTGTTTTTAGTTTTCTATACTGCTATTGGGCTTGCTATCTCCTAAACCTTAAAAAAGGGGATCAAGGAAATCCTCTTAAATACATAATTTGACAACCATTGAAATCCTGAATTATAACAACTTTTATATGTTTGCCTCTCTACCACATCTCATAATGTGGATCAATAATTTATCCATTTCAGAGTTCCCAAGAAAGTAAGAGATGTTTATAAAAATGGCAGAAAGAAGGGGAGGAGGGAAGGAGTGGAGGAGAGGAGGATAATTAGATGAGAGAACATGGGAAGGGGGGGAAGCAATAAAAAGCACAGTTGAACTCAGGCTTGAGATTTCTACGTATATCACTATTATAATAATATCTAGGCATTTATATATTGGTATGAGGTTTTTGCAAAGTACTTTACAAATATAATCTCATTTTATCCTCACAAAAACTTTAGTAGGTTAAGGGCTAGTTATTGTCCCAGGCAGGATATGAATTCAGGTCTTCCTGACTCCAAATCTGAAGCTCTATTCACTAACTCCTGATTTCAAGATATTTGTAGATAAGAAATTTTATTGTACCTCTTTTATAACTCCACATATCACTTGCAAGTTTTAGGCCTAAGCAACAACCAATAGCATGCTGAATATTGAGTACAGGAAACTGTACTAAACAAAATGAGGAAATTTAACAATCAGAAAATGCAATCCCAAAACTAGAAATAGCCTTCATGTAAATTAGGGGCTGCTGGATGGTACAGGGGATAGAGCACTAGACTTGGAGTAAGGAAGACTTTCTGAGTTCAAATCTGGTCTTGCTACATGACCCTGGGCAAGTCATTTAATCTTGGGGGGTTTGGGGGGTGGGTGTTGTTATTTTTTTTAAGTTTTCTCATCTGTAAAATGAACTGGGGATAGAAATGGCAAACCACTTGGGTATCTTTGACCAGAAAAAAAAAACAACCCAAGAGTTCACTAAAAGTTGGACATGACTAAAATTACTAAATAACAACAAAAATCATTAAAGCATTTTTCATGGTTATGGGGAAATAAAATCAGCATAATTGGTCAAAATTTTATGAAGGCCTATGGCAGCCAAATAAACTCGAGTCTTCTCAGTAGTACTTACTATGCTCTTGCCCTTCTATGGAACTACAGTAGTTCACATCGAACTGTCTCAAGTCAACCCCTAATCCTTCCCTCTTCAGCTACCTGTTCTTGTTCTGTGAAAGATACAGGAAGGACTTCCCCCCAAGGAGTGCATTCCAGGTGAAGCCCAATTAAAAAGGCCTGGATACTGTTTGGTTTTTTTGTGTTGTGGTTTTTTTTTGTTTGTTTTTGTGAAGAATACCCTACCCCATAAAGGAGCCAGGCATAAAATTGTTATTGTTAATTGAAGGCCAGTTGTGAAGGGCTCAAAAAAACCTGGTGAAATAGGTGCTTTTAGTATGCCCCTTTTACAAATGAAGAAACTGAGGCTTGCCACTGAACTTTACTGAGCAGGGGAATACATGTTCTGTACTACACTTTAGAAATCTCTCTCCTGACTGTGGAGGATATTGTAACAAGTCCAGGGAAGACCAGAGTCCAGGAAGTCCAAGACTTCACATGCAAAGGCTGAGCTTTTTTCTGAATCTGTTTTTCCAGTAATTGTAACAGATTTGTACTGATCCATTCAAACAGTGTACTTCTGGATCAAAGCCCACAGCCAGCCAAGCTAATGGGTAAAGTCTTTGACAGTATAACAAAGAGAAGTCATCCTCCCCATAGGAGGCTGAAACCCATGAGCTTGAACTTTCTTTTCTTTTTTAACACTTAACTCTAAACAAAAGAGCAAACCAGTCAGAAAATCAAACAGCCCACTTTTTAATAAAGGAAAAACTCAAGATCTAATCAGACACTTTAAGTATTAAGAACACCAATCATCTAGGCAACATCAGGAACCATTCTGCTGCTTCTATCTTAGTCACTAGTAAAATTTTCTTAAAAATTTGCCCCCAAACTGAAAAATAAGGAAAAATTATTTTGCAGAACTAATGGTAATCATTGAAGCCTGGAAACCTTAATGAAATTAACACAGCTATTACTGATGACCACAATTATGTTATTTAAGCAGAAATGCAAATTAATTAATATCAAATATTTTATTTACTACTATACACCATAATATACACTAATATAAAATACATAAGACAAAGCCCCCTCTCACAAAGCTTAAAATCTAATTAGAGGGGGCAGCTGGGTAGCTCAGTGGATTGAGAGCCAGGCCTAGAGGTGAGAGATCCTAGGTTCAAATCTGGCATCAGACACTTCCTCAGACACTGTGTGATCCCTGGGCAAGTCACTTGACCCCCATTGCCTAGCCCTTACCACTTTTCTGCCTTGGAGCCAATACACAGTATTGTACAAAAGTAAAGTACAAATAGTCTTTAAGTAAAATAGTTATCCCTGGAAAGTTAAATTGTTGGCTCAACTGTAGAGGGCCCACAGTTGCCAGGATGAAGATTTTACATATTATCTATACAACAAGGAAAGGCCATTGACATTTTTTTAAACCTTTATTTTCTGTCTTAGAATCAATACTGTGCATCAATTCCAAGACAGAAGAGCAGTAAAGGCTAGGCAATGGGGGTTAAGTGACTTGCCCAGGGTTACACAGCTAGGAAGTGTCTGAGGCCAAATTTGAACCTAGAACTTCCCATCTCTAGACCTGGCTATCAATCCACTGAGCAACCCAGCTGACACCTATTTTTTTTTCCTTTAATTAAGGAACAATATTATCAGAATGATGAATCAGGAAAATTAGTCAGATAGCAAGATAATTGGAAAAATGGACTGAAGAAAGAGAAAAATTAAGAGGCTCTAACAACAGCAGTGTGAAGAAATGACTTTAAATAATAAGTTGTTTTTGATAGGAATAGAGAGGAAATGACGTGAAAAAGATTGCAGCAACTACAAAAAAAGAAATAGCTACAATGGAGAAAAATGCTGAATTTGGAATTGGAGGTATCAGATATAAATCTTGTGTTCTATCACTTACTACTTGTGTGACTTTAGGGAAGTTGTCAAAAGCCAAATCAACAAGGATTTATTAAGTGCTTTTACTATGTATGTGTCAGCACTGGGGATACAAAGAAGGCAAAAGATGGTCCCTGCTCTCAGTTTAATGGGGGATTTAGTCTGAATAAGGAATTACCCTTACCTCCTTGTGCCTTAGTTTCTATATATGTAAAACCAAAGTGCTAGAAAAAAGGGTCTCTTGCATCATTAAATGTATGATCCTAATATCACTTATAATGAGAAGCAAAGAGTAATAGAAAGAATAGTAGATTGAGAATCTGAGAAACCTAGGTTCAAATCCCACCTCTTACATATTGACTATACAACCATGTACCACTTTTTAGGGCTCAGTTTTCTCCATTAGTAAAATTAGAGGACTGATTTAAATGGTCCTTAAGGTCCCTTCAGGCTCCAAATGTATGATTCTCTTATCACAAAACTAACCCAAGAACAATGCATACAGAGTAAGTCAAATCAAATAAGGATCACTTCCCAAATTCATAAAAAATACATAGCTCTAAGTAAAATATAATGGCAGCAGCTGTATGTGAATATGTAGAACCACATTTCATTAGACACCAAAATCTTCCTCCAATGGCTTACCAGAGTGTAGAAATAAACCAGGGTTCTTCCAGATGAATGGAGCTCTGGCAATTAATGGAAAATTGGAAAAGTTTCAAATATGGCTCTGTCATATAAAAGCTAAGAACAGAGACAAATTATGCATGAAGTCTTTTGTTAGCATTCTAATCACTAGTGTCAATCCTTCCTTGTATTTAGTCAATATGTGTGTATATGTGTTTATTAACTTGACATTAAACTGCACAGTATTATATATTAGGCAGCTAGAACCTGAATCTGGTCTCAGAAACTTAGAAGTTTGTGTAATCCTGGGCAAATCACTTAACCTCTGTCTCAGTTTTACCTTGACTATAAAATGGGGGGCAATAATAGCACCTATCTCATATTGTTGTTGCACTTGGCATGGTGCCTAGGCACATAGTAGGTCCTACATAAATATTTACTCCATTCCCCAAGCTTTCCTTTCATATATACTTGTCTTCTCCCACATTGAATATAAGCATATGTAGAGTAGATTTTTGCATAAATTGTACTTGTATCCCCAATGCTTAAAATAGTATCTAGTACATAATAGGCACTTAATACCTGTTGCTTGATTGATACATTATTTATCAAGTTTGGCCACCAAGTGATCAATTTTTTGAACACTTTAAGAAAACACAAATATATACATAATAATAGCTAGCACTTACATAGTACCTTAAGGTTTGCAAAGTGCTTTACAAATATCTCTTTTGATCCTCATATCTGGGAGGTAGGTGCTAGATTATTATCATTTTACAGATGAGGAAAGATGAAAAAATGACTTCACCAAGGTCACACAGCCAGCAGTGATCTGAGGCTAGATTTGAACTACAAGCTGTCATTCATAATTTTAAGCACAAACAAAAAGTTAAATTTGGTGGAAATTCTACAAAATATTATTGTTCACAACAATGTTTGATGTTAAGAGTCATTTTGAATTATCTTCCTTAGGTATGGTTACTGAAATATCAAAAATATTTTATCTCAAAAAGTCTTACCTACAGGCCAGTTCTGAGGTATGGACAACAATAGCATAAAAATCCTAAAATTCCAGCTTACTTGTCTCTTTTATCAAATTAACAATAGATTACACTTCAAAATATGGCTTATTTCAGATAAAGACAAAAATAACACTAAAACATCAAATATTTGAGCATTTACTGTCAACTATAAAACATTCTGTAAAATGTTATATAAATGCTAGCTATTATTATAAGTTGACATTTTTAGAGTAATAATTTTACCAAATGTAAGTCTTATTAAAATATTCACAAGTGAACTCATTTTCTTGAAACAAATATTCATCATGTGAATTTTTAGAGAGTTCCTCTCACTTTACAAGATGAATTACTAACCTATCTTAAAAACATCCCTTTATGTCTCTGCAATCTGAAACGTAGCTGGAAAAAAAATTAATACAATTTTTGTGTTTTCAAAAATGGACCCCAAATAATCTATTTTCACATCATTCAATGAGAAATGAAAAATCTCTGAAGGGAATAAAGAACTCAAAAAGACTATTCTCTCATCCATTGACTCAATATCGTTTAAATATGAGCTTTTCAATTTATGTGTATTCTGACCAAAAAAATGAGCCTTTGCAAACTCAGTTTTCTACTGTTGATATTCATCAGTATGCAACTGTAAAATAGGGTTAGGAATTTAAGTTATTATCTCTACCACACAAATTTGGAACACATATATCTGCTACGTTAAAACGGTAAAATTAGATCCTAAAACTGAACCCTGTACTGAGTAATCAGAAATATAAGTTTTTATCATGGCTTTATAAATAAGATTTAATTCCTGCTTCACTATGCTGAGCATTACAGAATATTTTCCTAATTAATTTTAAGAATAATCCACTTAAACGCTTCTAAAGTAGCTTAAAATAAAAATCTTAAGTCACATGTTCCAATTACTTCATTGCAGATTTTTAACTAAATCTTTTTGGCACAAAATTAAGTCTAGGAAGATTCAAGATTTCAATTGAAATCCATACAGACGATTTATAAGAATATTTACTATGCTAAGATATTACACTCCTAAAGTTTTCTTCTCTACCCCAAGTCCTATATCTCTTTAAATTCAGAATTCGACTGGAGAGGAAATAATGCTTTGACAAAGCAATTAAATTAATATTGCTTAACTTATTCAATCCCAATACCATTCATAAAAAAATTCTCCTGAGATTGATAATTCAATTTCTAAGTGATTACTAAACATTGCAATCTACCAATATGTTCTAGTTGTTGAAAGGAAACATAAACTTTTCTACTTCTCTACCCAATTCAACAAGTACTTACTGAATGGATGTCATTAAAGAATTGTATTATGGAGGAAGGATAACACAATATACTAATTCAAAAATTTGAATCGCCTACAACAAATGTTAGTCTTTACTTCTTTAAATTATTTTCTTATCCAAAAATTACAAATCTCCTTCCCTGCCTCCTTCACACTCGTACTAAAAATTTAGATGCCTGGATAAAATATGTATTCAGTTCAAATGGTGCTTTTAGTGGAAGTCGTGAAGTTTGGGTTTACATTCTTTTGAGTTATCTATCGTTTCAATAGCCAATTCAATTTTTAAGCAGTAGTATCAAACACTAATTCGACAATTAACCCATTTCAAACTTTGAAACCACCCCCACGGATCAAGTTTGCTGCAACCTCGAGCTCTATGCCCTCACCACCTGGGGCTGAAAGACTCACATCCTGTTCTCACAGACAAGCATTCCGCCCTACATCCAACCTTTCAAACTTTATACCTTCCCTACAATGCACCAAAAACGGGGGATCGTGACCGTCAAGTAAAGAACCCCCACAACTACGGCCCAGAACTGACTTAGTCTTAGTTTCGGGACGAGCCGGGGTCAGCGCTTTATAGGGGATCTCCTGCAGAGGACGACGGAGCCTCCCCCCTCCCGCCCGGCTGCGAACTCACTGGTTAGTCGGGGGTGCGTTGAGAGGGATGGCCACCTCCTCCTCCTCGTACTCCGGTCCGTCCAAGGAGTCGCCTTCGTCCACAGTCCCGGGGCCCCCTCCCAGGGGGGCAGGCGGCTGCGGCTGTGGCGGCGGCGGCGGCGGCGGCAGAGGCGGGAAGCCCCCCGGGACGAGAGAGTCGGGGGGCGCCGGGATTCCCTTAGAGGAGGCAGCGTCCCCCGAGGGGCCGGCGGGGACTGCAGGAGCACCACCAGCCCCAGGCCCAGCTACCATAGTAGAGCACAAAACGGGGCCTCCGACCCCGGCCGCCGGACAGGAGGTTGAGAGGCAAGGCAGGGTCGCCGGGGTCCTCGCCCGACACAGAGCCGCGCAAGGGCCAGGGTCAGCGGCCGAGACCGGGCCGCCTCCCACCCCAGCGGTCGCCGGACCGCCCTCCTCGCTCCCGGCCGCCTCGGCCGCCATCATGTTGTAGCCCGCTCGGCCCTGCCCTGCCTGGCCCTGCCCGTCCGGGAGCCCCGGGGGCCACAGGGCCCCGGCTCCTGGCCACCCCTCCCCGGCGGGCCCCCCCTCAGCTCCTCGGGCCGTGAAGGAAACAACAACAAAAGGACGGAGCCCGCCCGCCCTCAGGCCGGAGGAGCCCCTGGGGCTGCAGCCCGGGCGCCCCGGAGCGGCCCTGGCCCCCTACGGAAAGAGAGGAGGGGAAAAAAAAACAGACCGCGACCCCTGCCCCCGGCCGAGGCGCGCACACGCCCCCGCAGACAGACCTTCCACACGCGCGCGCGCGCACACACTCACATACACATACGCACACAAAAGGCACACACCCCCAAAAGAAAACTTCCCGGCTCTGTAACTAACTAACGAGTACGGGAAGAAGGGGAACTGGGCTAGAGCCACCGCCGCCGCTGCTACCGCCGCCACCACTACCACCACGGCCGCCTCTTCACCGCCCCAGTTCCGGCCACCCCCACCGCAGCCGCCGCCGCTGCCGCTGCCGCTGCTGCCGCTGCCGCCGCGGCTTCATCCTCCACGGGGCCGGAGGAGGGAGGGCGGGAGTGGAAAGGAGGGAGGGAGAAAGGGTTTGGGGGGTGGATGCAGAGGAAGGAGAGAAGCAGAATTCCGAGTCGCGATTCCCAACCTAGACCTCGCAGGGAGACGGGGAGGGGAGACAAGAGGGGGGAAAGGAAGACTGGGGGATTTGGGGGGGGGGGAGGGAAAAAAAGGAGGGAGGCTTCTGCGCAGGCGCACCCTTAGAAAGCTTTGGGCGCGGGGAGAGTCCGGGAGTGGAGCTGATGGGAGGAGGAAAAGGAAGGGGCGGGGGAGGAGAGGGAAGGAAGAGGTGGGCGCGCGCGCGTTCGCGGCTCAGCCCCCACTCCTGTCAGCCGGGCGCGTGGCGAGCGGCCACTCCGAATTGCCCGCCTCATACTCGGCGGCGGCAGCGCGCGCCTCCCGAGGCATTGTTCAAATGCTCCCGCGGCCAACAAGTCGCTTTGTTCCCAGCCTTCCCCAGTGCGCCTCGGGCCAACCCCGGACGCCCTAGTCCCATCCCTAAACTGACTGCTAGCTGCCAGCTGCCGGGGGCGGGAACCAGGGAACGTGGGACCCAGCCCTGGAGTGGAGGAAGAGGATGCATGACTTAGGAGGAGAGTGGGTAAAGGAGAGTTTAAGGTTCCCGGGAACACGCTGACGGTGGGACAAGACTGAAATGAGCCACACCCTGGGGTCTCCTGGCAACACTCAGAGGAAGGAAGATACTATTAAATAAGTTACAGAAAACCTTTTCCCCGAGCCCCTAGGACCCCCCCCCCCCATGTGAAAGCAATAAGGAGCCAATCAATCAATCAATATTTATTAGGCACCCACTCAATGCCAGGCACTATGCTAAACACTACAGATACAAAGAAAGTAAAGGACAGTTCCTGTTGTCCAGGAGCTCACAATGAATAGTGGAAATAATATTCAAAGCCCTTAAAGGGAATGGGGAAAAGCTTTCTGTTGAAGGAGTGATTTTAGGTGGGACTTTAGGAAGCTAGAAGAAGGAAACCGAACTCAAGGTAGGGTCGTGGAGGATCAAAAGGTTGCAGTGGAAAGAGTACCAGGGTCAAAACACTGGTTGCTTTTGTGACCTTGGGTAATGAAGTAACTTAATCATTCCAAGCTTCAGTTGTCTAATCTGTAAAAGATAGATGTGCTACGTATTCCTTTCCAGATCTAAATCACTATGACTGTCAATTGAAAATCACTCACGTATGTTCCATGCCTGAAATTTTCACCCTTTTCTTCTTTCTCTGGCTTCATTCAAGTGCCAGCTAAAAATCCCTCTTTTTTCCTTTTCCTACCTCTTCACTCCCTTTAATGCTGGTACCCTCACCTCTGTCCATTATTTCCATTTAATCCTGCTAGTATCTTGTTTGTGCCTGGTGGTTTGCATGCTGTCTCCCCAATTAGAATGAGCTTCTGGAGAGCAGGGAAAGTTTTATTTTAGTTTGGGTTTCCCTAGTCCCCCCAACTCTTCCCCTCCCGTTCTTTGTATTCACTCGGTATCCAGCACACTAATAAATGCTTGTTAGCATATTGACTTGGGATCTCCTCTCTCAGTCCATAGTGCTCAATTTCTTTGTGCCTTTTCTGATCTTATTAAGAAAGACATTTAACAATACAGGAAGAGTTGAGAGAAGGCAACACCACAGACAAAACACTAAACGAAAAAACTGTTTGTCTTATCCCCTACCCCTAAGAGTACCAGGCATCACCATTTTATTAGATGTGCCAGGACAAATAAAAGAGTGAAAATCAGCTCTGCAAGCTGAAACAAGCCAGAAGGACTAATAGTGAGAGATATCATTGCATACCACCACTAAAGTTCTCTCCCATGCCTCATCTTGGCATGGAGAGGGTCTTGAACACTATGCCAGATATCACAAGTTCTAGCAGGTCCTTACCAAGCTGGAAAGACTTAGAGTAGGGGCTCAGCAATACTGTGTATCTATTGTGCAAGGTCTAGCCTGGCTAATTTTGAAGATACTCATCACCTAGTTGGCAGTAGGAAGAAGAAATTTTCTACCATTATAACCAAAGATAAAGAATTGTGACTTTACTTAGTTGAAGAAATAACCACACAGGCAAAATGACATTAAATCCTTAACAATTTAGTATGAATTCATTTATTAGGTGAAGTTCCTCTTTGAGTGGAGTAACCAGCAGAAGAGTACTGATACCCTGGAGTTGAAAAGGACCTAAAGAGGAAAGGATACAGAAAGGCATGACTGTAGGCACCAAAGGAAAGACTACTCATTTCATTAATTTGCCTATGGGAGGCTTTATCCATTAATTCTTTTCACTTGTCATTTGTCCTGAGGTCTATTTCAACTATCTTACCCTTTGTATCATCCTTCCATAAAATAAATCAGGAGCAAATGGGCCAGGACTTTGGGGGCTGGAGTTAGGATACAGAGAAGAGAATAAAAAGTGACGCTATTGAAAGATTATTTGGGTATTCATTGAAGGATAATGCCTTTCAAACCAGTAGGAGTTAACTCTAGAGAAAAAGATCTGAAACAAGACAAGTTTAGCCCAGTCCTACTAACTAAGAGATGGAAGGAAGCACATTGGGAAGTACTGTACTGAGCTTCTACTCATGGCTGTGAGCCACCCTGGAATAAAGTAGTTGAGAATAGTGAGCAAGAGGGATGGAGCATCTCTGTGGCCCTTGAAAAAGTAATGAAATAACACTTCTCATGGCACACACACAACCCATAGGATAGGGTCAGATTTTTTTTTTTCTCATTGGCATTCTAGCACTTATAAACAAGAAACAGGAATTCAACACTACTGCCCTATAGTTTTCTCTTTATGTTTTTAGATGTGTTGCCACACTTTAAGTAGGAAGAATTGTCTTATTTTACAGTCTACATAAAGCTTAGCACACTACTGAAGTAAAATCAAATTCAAATAGAAATACAGACCACTCATCTGTACATAAAGATCACAGAAGGCCCCATATTGACTTTGTGTAATCTTATCTACATTTTATTGTGGTTTTGTTTATTTTGTTAAATATTTCCCAATTACATTTTAATCTAGTTCTAGTTGCATTCAGGAATGTTGTGAACTATGTATTTTGACATTTCTTCTAATAATGACTACCAGCCCAAAGTCTTGGATTCCTAATAAATATATCTGTCCTCACAACACTCTGGTGTCACAATCTTCACAATGAAAAACATTGACAGTTTAGATTTTGCCCCTCAAAAATATTTTTAAAGACTTTATTACATAGTTTAAACAGAAAAGCCAATACTGCATGTTTTTTCTTTAAAAAATTAAAATATATTTTTTTCCTTTGCATAACATTGTAAACTATATACTCATTCATGTTTAAGTGAAATTTCCAAACTGACTGAAAGGAAATTCCATAGGATAGATTTTCTTTGTCTCATGTTCTGAGTATTTAGAGTTTTTTTTTTTTACCACCATGGGTGTATGTGCATGCTCACTGGGGCCTTATCTTTTAGCTGTGTTTATTTACACTGTGTCTCTGTTTTTGTTGTTAATTTCCCCTTGGCCTCCTTCTTTGTCTGGTTTCTTTACTCAGAAGCTTTTGAATTACTTGATTAAGACATAAGTAATACTGACAGGAGAGAAAACCTGTTGCAAGTCAACAAACAAAGTGACAATAAGCAACTGTGTGTCAGTATCTAGGTCCTGGGGTGTAGTAAGAGGGGGTGTTAAAGTCTGTTCTTTTGTAACATCTGTTAAAAACAATCTGTTAATGAAATTCACAGAAAATATTAAATAGGGAGGTACTAAGAAACAAGACAAACCATCCACAGGAAATTGTACACCAGAAATTGCAAAATGAGATTAAAAATTTTAAGCAAATAATTTTCCATATTACATAAACACAGCAAACATTGTTTATTGTAATAGGGAGAAATCTGAATTTGAACAGGTGAAAAAGAATTACATATAAGAGTTTACAATATGAATTAATCTCCATGCTCAGCAGCATCTTGAATAATGGGTTAATTTCATTCTGGAATAAAACATGTATTGATACCATTGAGTGTCAATTTGAAGAAGTAATTTCATTGGCAATGCTGTAACTACAATTCCATCATTCCTACAAGGTTAGTAGTGGATCATAAACTTCAATTTTAAAGAATGTCAGAAATGGGCTAAGATACATAAAAGTTCACTGATTTACTTGAAGTCATACAGGCAGCAAGTAACAATTTGATCCCAGGTTCTCCCACTAAAATGCAGTGCTCTTTCCACTAAATGATTCTCTAAAAGGATGGAGAAGATTTGTGGTGTTTTATGACAAATGTTATATGAAAAATACGAAGGAATAAAAGAGGATTTTAAAGAGATTTAGAACATCTGAGGAACATGATCCTAGTTTTAGTGCATAGATAGTCCTATACAAACATTTCCAAGGTTTTCTTAATTATATTAATAAATTTAACTATCTCATTAACTGTGGCCAATGTCTTTGCTTTTTTTCTCCTAGAGGCCCTTCTTCCATTGTAATCCTTATTTCACCTTCTTCAGAGGCACAAATTTGGAGGGCCAATATATTTAGAAGACACTTAGATGAAAAGAAAATAAAACCATGGGAGGGAAATGGCAAAATCAGTCCTTTAGTTCAATTTAACAAACTTCCAAGCATTATAGAGAGGAATAAATTCTAGTTCTGGATGAACACACCTGAAAGAAGTTAATGACAGGTTATATATATGCCAAAATATTCATATAGTACTTTTTGTTGTGGAAAAAAAATTTTTGGGTGGGTGCTCATTGATTGAGGGGATGTTTAAATAATTAATAGCCTATAAATGTAATCGACTATTATCATTCTGTGAGAATATAAATATGAGGAGTTGTGGGCAATGTGGATGAACTGATGCAGAATGATAAAAAGCAAAACCCAAAGATATGCATTTTGGCTACAATAACATTAAGGAAGGCAACACTAAAAAGCAGCTGAATCCATCTGAAATGCAATAACTAGAACTAGTTCCAGAAGATGGATGATACAATATACCTCCCTTCTCTATATAGGAGGAGATGCAATATAGATACTAAATGTTGCCCACATTGATTGATATATTGATTGATATATTTTTTGCTTTTGTGTAATTTTTTTCCTTTCTTACAAGGAAGAGTTTGGTGTCTTAGAGGGTAGAGTAGTATCAGGAAATTGGTTTAAAAAAAAAAGAGTAGCTGTATAATTTTTTAAAGAAAAGAAAGAAGAGATCTTCATTCTGGTGGCAAAAAATAAAATGTTTTTTAAAAGGGGCTTGAGTTATGGGTCTATTCTTAAAGATAATATTCTGACAATGACATTGCAAATGATTCTTAGGAGAAAGAAAAAAAAGATTATAAAAAATGAGGGATATAGCTGCATGGGGAACAACTTAAAAGAAGGTAGAGCCTAATAAAGAAAAATATTTGCAGAAGGGTAACACTGACTTAGAAGGAGAACCTCAAGGAAGCTCAAGTAAATATACCTTAAGGCTTACAAAAATTGTGAGGAAAAAAAGGTGTGTGTGTGTGTGTGTGTGTGTGTGTGTGTGTGTGTGTGTGTGTGTGTGTGTGTGTGTGTATGTGAGCTAGACTTGCTTTTATGGGAAGGGAGAGAAAGCACCCAAAGTTACAAATGAGTTAACTACTTTACAATGGAATTTGGTTATAATATGTTAATCACATCATTGTGAAAAAGACATCTTTCTGGCAATATTATATACCTAGGGAATTGCCCATAGTGGAAAATAAATTTGAATGTGATGAGCTTACTAGGGACCTTTAAAGTCAGTAAGAAGAAATAGGGCTCTAGCCTGATGTCAGTGGAAAGCCACTCTTGTTTTTGAACAGCTGGAAGTCAAAGTGAAAACTATGCTTTGGAAAGCTTAATCTCAAAGCTAAGTTTGATATATGGATAAATGATATATAGTTATGTGAATTCATGACTAAATGATAAGTCTTCATAAGGGATAGAAAGTAAAGTGTTAAGGAATTGGAGAATAAAAAAGTCATTATTCCACGTTTTTAAATCTGGAAAATTGTTAGTTCAGAATTAGACAGGAAATAAAATTTCTGATGTTCTTAAGCAAAACCCTGCATGAAAGCATGAAGCAAAAAAAAAAATTTGTATGAGAGTCCTATAAGATGAAACTTGTAAAATCAGATCCTTGGTCCTGGGCCATGATGGGTCATGATTATGATTTAGTTTTACAAATTTTGGGACCTTAGAAATTTGCCTAAACTTCTCACTTCAAAGGTGAGGAGAGAGGAGACTGATGCCCTAAGAGGATAAGTGATTTGCCCAAGATAACATAACTAGTAAAAAGCAGTTACATGTGAATCCAGTTCCTTTGACTCCCTATCTCTAGATCCCTCTTTCTGTCATTGATGGAAACTGGGAATTGTAAGGGCCAGAATGTAAGGGGTTAAAATTAAAGGATTGGACTAAATTATTTAAGAGTACAGTCACCAGGAATTATTACTCAATTTCAAATGATTTTTTATGGTAATTTATTTACAAAAGGAGAAAGAGTGAAAGTAAGAAAATCAGAGGGAGTAGATGTTTACTAAGGCCTGGTTGGAACCAGGCAGGGTTTAAGAGGCACCAGCAATGGGGGCCCAGAAGTTAATTAAAATAAGGGTTTTAGACACAAGGCCTTCTCCTAAAAGAAGTAATCCTCAGCCAGAGCTCTTCCAAGGTCAAGTTGAAGGCAAAAGACCCCTCTCACAGGAAGTTCTTGGCACTTTTAAGACCATTCCTTTTGCTATTTCCTGTGCCTTCCTTCCACTTGTACATGGACCAATTATAGTCTAAAAATTTTCAGTCAGTGGATTCTGATTCATCACCCACTTCATCACATTTGTGGGTCACAGATCTCCCCCACTTAAGGATAAGTAGGGTATATATGTTTTTGGTGATTAAATCTAAAAATGGGCAAGAAAGAGTTAATCCCATCTTCACAATCTCCTCTGTGATTATTTGAGAAACTAATCTCCCCAATTGATCATTTAACATAATCAGCTTATTCTTCTAAAATTCTTCTAACTACAGGTGTATACAATATTGCACTTTCTAAAAGGAAACTACAATAGTTAGAGATAAGAGGGAAATAGAAGAGAGAGAAAGCAAAACCAATGTTTTGCTATTCACATTGACAAAAAGCCAATTAGGGGGTGGTCCCCTTTGGCATAAAAGTTTACATTCAAAATAAATGTTGAACCTCTTTCAGGTCAATCAATTGCACCCCCAAAGTTCAT